>NC_061831.1:7556350-7558850 GCF_019202785.1 Penaeus chinensis
GTTTCTCTCTCTCTCTCTCCTTCTCCCTATCTCCTACTTTCCGTCTCTCTCTTCTCCTCCTCCCCCCCCCGCTCCTCTCACCCTCCATACCCTCCTTCTCCATCCCTCTGCTTCTTTGTTTTCCCCTTTTTCTCTTTTTTATACATTAACAACTGTCACCGAGAATCTAGGTCTCTCTTCCCTCACATTTCTCCGCTGACAACTTGAGGCCAAAGTTGACGTACTGTGCATGCGTGGGATTGTTGTCAGCGAGACTATCCTGCCACTTTATAATTGGTTCAGAGTGTACTATCGAAAACCATCTTTTATTATAGTACTTTGAGTAGAATCGAGGAAAAGTCACGTTGATTGGGTAAAGAGAAGAGTCTTCGAGGATAAAATAATAATATAAGATGGAAAATAAGAAAGGGGAAATGGAAACATGGAGGAAAATCGAGTAAAGCAAAACCAAGAAGGAAAAAAGAAAAGAAAAAGGAAAAGAGGATAAGTGAAACGAAGGGAAGAGAATAGACGAATAAATAAAACATTGAAACAAAAGGATATACTGACGAATGAGTAACAATTACAGTAGTAATAAGAGAAGAAAATATAAAACCACAAACCTCAAAATACGAACAAAAAAACATCGCAGTTCAATACAATCCGTCTCTGAAATTTTCTTAACTTTACAGCAGTCACATGATCACGCAGATTTGCTGTGAGAATCCGCCTCTGTAGATCAGAGCCTGGCAGTAATTACCTTTTACTTAAAAAAAAAAATATCTAAAAGAAAGTTGTGGTCGTGTTTTGGTCACGAACGAAGCCCTCTCGCTCATCCGAACGAAGCTTCGAATCTCGAGCTCGTGTGAGCAAACTTGTAAACTCGCAGCGTGCGTCTGCGAACCATTATTAATAAACTCCTGTTGTGGAATTTTGTTTTCTTGTCTCCCTCTTGCTGAGAAATTTGTTACTGGAATTTCAGAGGTTGGGTGTTCGTGGTTGATTGTTACGTAGATTATGTTGCTAAAGTTAGGTAGAGTAATATCCTTCTCTAAACCACTTTTTTTTTTGAAGAGGGAAAGAGAAGTAGAGGCTGGGGTAGGTAGAGGGGGTTAGGGAAGGGGGGGGTAAGGGACAGGGTATAATGCAGTGCGGAAAATAAACATCTTGAGGGAAAGTGAGAGGGAAATAGATAGATAGAACGATAGAGAGACAGATAGTTAAGTAGAGAGACAGGCAGATAAATGGACACAGACAGAAACAGACAGATACATGGACGGCGACAGAGACAGACAGATAAATGGATAGAGACAGAGACAGACAGATAAATGGATATATACAGAGACAGACAGATAAATGGATAGAGACAGAGACAGATAGATAAATAGACAGAGACAGAGACAGACAGTCAGACAGAAAGAGACAGACACCAGCCAACTTCACAGACAGAGCCTAAGAGACAGGGACATCACCCCCATTTCATTTCAAAAGGGGTCGCGGTGGCACACAGGCAGGGACAGAAAGAAAGTGTATAGGGTATCGATATAAGTGCCAAGGCCGTTTGGGATTGGCCCATGCTGACGGCTGCTGACCATGGACACCTTTCGCCAGTGCCAAAAAGTGTTTACCAGGGAGAGAGAGAGAACAGCGGCACTGGCACTGACCTCCCTCCTGCCGCGCGTGGTTCTCGCGCCTCTGCCAGATGTGGCACGCTCACACTCTTGATGATATAATGGCAGTAATCTCTGGCATTAGTCAAGGGCGGAAGGAGGTTCGTTTCTGATTGATGATAAAAGGGTGTGGGTTTATACCGTTGGATTCTAGATCATCTCTGTTGCATGATGGGAAAGATAAGGAAAGTTAAATGGAAGCTTTTAAAGCGACGTTTAAACGGCAAGAAAATGATGTCAAAATAGAGAGAAAAGGGGAAGAAAGAGGATGATGATGAGGAGGAGGAAGAGCAGGGGGATGAGTAAGAGGAGGAGGAGGAAGAGGAGGAGGAGGAGGAGGAGGAAGAGCAGGAAGATAAGTAAGAGGAGGAGGAGGAAGAAGAGGAATAGGAGGAGGAGCAGGAATAGGAGGAAGAGGAGGAGGAGGAAGATGAGTAAGAGGAGGAGGAAGAAGAGGAAGAGGAGGAAGAGAAGGAGGAATAGGAGAAATAGGAGGAGGAGGAGGAGGAGGGGGAATAGGAGGAAGAGGAGAAGGAGGAGGAGGAGGAGGAGGAGGAGGAGGAAGGGGAAGAGGAGGAGGAGGAGGAATAGGAGGAGGAGGAAGAGGAAAACAGGATAAAGGTAACGAACGAAAAGTAGGTTTATGCAGCCGTATTTTAGATCATCTCTGCTGCGTGTTAGTAGAAGTTAATCGATAAAATAGATATGGCAGTCAAACAGGAAGCTTTTAAGATACTTTTCACGGCAAGAAAATAATTGTAAAGAAAAGAGAAAGAACGAGATAGAGGAGGATGATGATGATGATGATGAAGATGATGATGATGATGATGATGATGATGATGGTGATGATG
>NC_061831.1:7560161-7570161 GCF_019202785.1 Penaeus chinensis
TGAACGTGTATGAACCATAATATTTGTTAATGTATGAAGGTATAGTGAGAGAGTGTGCGTGTGCGTGTGCTTGCCGGGTGCGTGTGCGTGTGCTGTGCTTGTGCGTGTCGTGTGGCGTGGGCGTGTGCTGTGCGTGTGCCGTGTGCGTGTTGGCGTGTGCGTGTGCGTTAGCGTGTGCGTGAGCGTATTCGCGCGCGTGCGTACGTATGTATGTAATACGAAACTGGATCATTTCCCTTAACCATAAATGACTAAGCAAAAGATCCGACTTGATACAGCACAAGCAGAAGGGGCGTCACGCAGGGGGGGGGGGGGGCGCCCGAGAAAGGCCTCCCCGCCCACCTGCCGCCCAACCCCATTCATTCCCCAGATTTATCCTTCATTCGTGGATTAACCAAATACAGTAATGAAGAGAAAGATCGTATAACAGAAACAAAACAAAATAAAATAACGGAATTATTTTTCTTCTTCTTTATTCTTTAAAATAATTGTTTTGTTTTTGGATTAGGAATAAATGAATAAGTAGAATAATTATAATAATAATATTCATCATAATATTAACAATAATTATGGAAAGGTCGTGTAAAGAAATTCCTTCATCCTTTTAATCTTTATTTTAATAATCTTTCATTAAATTCGTGCATGAATAAAATCATGAAAAGCAAGAGCGTATAAAAAAAAAAAAAATACATAATAATAATAATAATAATAATAAGAGAGAGAGATGTTTGTATTTACTTATTTACATGTTTTTTTTTTTTGTTTTTTTTTTTTTTTCTTCTAAGTAATCGTTCGTAATTAAATGTCTCTCCCGCATTCACACTTATCGCTCTCGCAGGGTTAGTGAATGAAATTCGTGTTAATAATACGTACGTAAAAAAAATAATAATAAAAAAAAAATAAATAAATAAATAAAATAAACCGTTAGGCGATTTTAAAACAGTAATCTCACACAAGACAGACAGACAGACATACGGCCATTTAGGAAAGCATACGAAACAATACCGCTAGTTAAACCTGACCAAGCTTTTTAAACAGACAAATAGCTAATTTACACACACATATGCCGTTAGAGCCTGTGCAAATTGGAGGGCGGGGAGTAAACAGAAGAGAAAAGGAGAGAGAGACGTAAATGAAGGAGAAAAGAGGAAGTAGGGGAAAAAAAAAGAAAAAAAAAGAAGGGAGAACGCGAAAAATAAAGAAAAGAAGGGAGAACGCGAAAAATAAGAAAAAATAAGAAGGAAGAACGCGAAAAATAAGAAAAAAGAAGGAAGAATGCGAAAAAATAAGAAAAAATAAGAAGGAAGAACGCAAAAATTAAAAAAACAAAAAGAGATGAGAAGAAAGAAAGACGGAGAAACACAAAACAGTAGTTCATTCCGCTGACAAAGAGAAGAAAAAATGCATAGCTTTCACAGTTCAGCGACATTCCACCTCAGCCCCTGCTTCTGCTGACCCCCCCTGCTGACCCCCCTGCTGACCCCCTTGCTTGACCCCCCTGCTTGACCCCCTGCTTGACCCCCCCTGCTTGACCCCCCCTGCTTGACCCCCCTGCTTCAACCGCGGGCGAGCCGAGACGCAAATCACGCCACATAACAGTGTAAAACATCGATCACATATTACAGCACATGCCAGCCAGTCTTCTTGCTTGTTTGCTTTAAATTTTTCTTTATCTAATTTTATTTCATTTTGTTTTAATTTCGTTTCGTTTTTTTCTTTTCTTTTCTTTCTTTTCTTTTCTTTTTTTTCTTCTTGAGAATAAGATAGAAAAATTAGAGAGAGGGAGAGATATATTGTGTAACACACGCACACACCACACACACTGTATACAAAATATATATATATATAAAGAGAGAGAGAAAAGAAGAAGAGAGAGAGAGAGAGAGAGAGAAAAGAGAGAGAGAAAACAAAAGCATAACAAATGCAATAAAGAACGTGAAAAAAGGGCGACGAACCGAAAGAAAAGAAGAACAAATAAAAAAAGGGAAAGTAAACCAAGAATGACCTCGAGGGCAGCGAAGGCGAGGAATGACGAGGCAACGAAGAATGAGAAGGGAAAGAAAGGAAGATGACTCGACAGAAACAGGAGAAATGCGAAAGAATGCGAATGAAGGAGGAACAGAAGAAGGGGAAGCGAAGAGAAGAAGAGGAACAGGAAGTGTGTGTGTGTGTGTTGTGTGTGTGTGTTGTGTGTGTGTGGTGTGTGTGTTGGGTGTGTTTGTGTTGTGTGGTTGGGGCGCAGATGGGGATGTGGATATGGACGTGCGTGTGCGTGCTGAAATTTCCCTGTATACATCCTTCCCCAACAATTTTGGGCAAATTTCCACTAGTTTTTTTCTCCCCCTTCACTTTTTCTTCTTTAACCAACTAAAATTAAAACTATTCGCCCTCCCCCTCCCTCCCCGTCCACACACACACCCCCAACGCACTCAATACATTTCCGAACAAGCGTACCCAACACAACTGACGAAGAAACAAGCAAATAAACAAAAAAATGCACTACAACCGGCTCTGGCACCCACACTTTGGGAAAGAGAGGGGAGGGGGGGGAGGGAAGTGTAGCAGGAACCGTAGGACCGGGGGGGAAAGGGGGAGAAGAAATGGAGGGGGGTGATACCCGTTCACTGCCCGGTGGAGGTGAGAAAAGGGGAGGGGGAAGGAGGAGGGGAGGAGGAGCGAAGGAGAGAGCTCAAGGGAGAGGATAGGGGTAGGGATAGGGGTAGTTAGGGTGGAGGGGGAAGGGGGGAATTAGGGGATGTGTTAGGGAAAGAAAGGAAGAGAATGGGGGGGGGGGGGTGCGCTGCCAAGCGGTCGATACGAGGAATTGTGTCACCAGAGAAGAGGGAGTTACAGTGCCAGAATGCCAGCGTTTACGGGCGGTGTATAAATATTCTAAGGCCCAAAACACCCCTTCCTTCCCCCTCCCTCCCCTCCTCCCCCTCTCTCCTCCCCTTCCTCCCTCCCCCCCTCCCTTCGATAGCGCTCTTCCGCTCACGCGAACGGAGGTTATAGACTTTCGTTAAAGGGGGGTGGGGTGGGAGGGCCAGGAGGGGGCAGGAGGGAAGGGGTATAGAGGAAAGGAAGGGAGGAGCAAGTGGAGGATAAGAGGGAGATGAGATAGGTAAAGAAAGAGGGAGAAGAGGGAGGAGGAAAGGGAAGAGCCGAGAGGGTTGGAGGATAGAGGGAAGGAAGGAAGGGGCAAGTGGAGGGCGAGAGGGAGAGATAAGGAAGGGAAAGGAAGGGAGGGGAAGAAAAAAAGGATAAGGGGAGGGAAAAAAGGATAGGGGATGAAGGCGGAAAAAACGAAAACTGATACTTCAAACGCTTTTGCCAATTAAACCTGATTTTGACTTTCTGGAGCAGGGGGGGAGGAAGAGGAGGGAGGGAGGGGGGGGAGGGGGGAGGAGGAGGGAGGGGAGAGGAGGGGAGGGAGGGAGGGAGGACGGAACGGGGAGGGAGGGGGGACGGACGGACGGACGGACAGGGGGAGGGAGGATAACAGACCGACAAAAAACAAATGACAGGACAGTAACAGACATACATACGGAAAAAACAAAACAAAAGAATGGAGAACTAAAAAATAAAAGAGAGAAGATGGGAAAAAACAAAAATGCCCCTCTCTCTCTCTCTCATTCACTCTCTCTTTCTTGCTCACTCTCCCTCTATCGCTCTCACTCCCCTCTATCGCTCTACTCCCCCTACCCTCCCCCCTCCCTCCCTCCCTCCCTCCTCCCCCCTCCCCCCCCCTCCCTCCCTCCCTCCCCTCCCTCCCTCCCTCCCCCCTCCCATCCCCCCTTTCTCCCTACCTCCCTCCCTCCCTCCCTCACCTCCTATCGATCAGCGCCTTGCAAGCTGCAAAGGGGGAGTGCAGTAGCGTGCTGTCGCGTTGCAATGTGGACTGAAACGTGCCCCCCACAGCCCCAAAGGGAAAACACTACAGGGCTCACGGGTCGTACTCAGTGTAACGGAGAGTAACGTGACGCCTCTGGGACCGGAAGTGTACACTGCATTATCGTAACGGAGGTTTATGCGATTTTTTTATTTTTTTATTTTTTATTTTTTTGAGGGGTTGGGAGATTCTTTAGATTTTTCTGCCTTTTTTTTTTTTTGTTTTATGTATAGGTTTGATTTGTAATTTCTCGTTTTTTATAAGATATGGGAATTTAAAAAAAAAAAAAAAAATCCCTGATTTCTATTTTCGTAACCTTCTTTTTATCATTCTTGGATATACCATTTCATTTATCATTTTTTAAAGAGATAAACAAGAGCTTCTTGTACGAATAAGTGTACAATCTCTCGATCTTTTTTTCTATTTATCGGGGGAAACCCCCCCCCTCTGTAAAGGGCTGAAAATTTGGCACGTCTTAGTGCCTCCTCGTTTAGCTTTCCACCAGGGGGAAGGTAAAGGGTTGGAGGGAGGAAGAGGAGGAAAGGGGAGATGAATAAGAGGAAAGGAGGAGGAGGAGGAGGAGAAAAGGAGGAGAGGAGAGGGAGGGGGAGAGGGAAAGAGGAGGGGGAGGAGAGGAAGGGGAAAGGGGGAAAGGGGGAGGATGGAGGAGGATGGGAAGAGAAGAAAGGGGAAGAAGTAGGGGAGAAGGAGAAGGGGAGGAGAAGAGGAGAGGAAGAGGAAATAGGGGAGGGGGAAAGGAGAAGGGGGAGAATAAAGGAGAAGGAGAAGGAAGACTGTAAAAAGGAAAGGAAACGAAGGGGAAGGGGGGAGGGGGAGAGGAGGAAGAAAGAAACCCGGACAAGTTTGGATTTGGCAGAGAAGTAAAAAGAGGAGTAATACGAAAGGAAGAAGAAGAAGAAGAAGAAGAAGAAAAAGAAAGGGGGAAAGATGGAAGGAGGAGGAGGAGGAGGAGAGAGAGGGGAAGGGGGAAACCCTTTGTTACAGTATCATGAGGAGTCTAACCAATCTCATGCAATAACGGCTTCAAAACCTACAAAGGGGCTCCGTCTAGTGTGCCGCTTCTGCCCGCTCAGGCTTGCCCCCTTTTCAGGCCCCCGCGCACCTGCTACTTTCCATCACTCAGCGCAATGGAGTACAAGCAACCCATCCAACTAACGGTGCCACAGGTCTGCTGCTTTCGTTTGGTGCTTGGATATATGGCAACGCCGGGGATGTGCGTACGTATGTGTGTGTGTACGTGCAAGTGTGTGTGTGTGCGTGTATGTTTTGCGGGGTTCACGCGGGCAGGTTGCAATATATCCTTCGGACCTGCCCCCTATCTCTCTTTGCTTGGCTCTGTCTCTCTCTCCTTCAATCCGCGTGGCACCGTTCGATACGACCCCAAAGTGCTTGAAAGAACTTCATTGATTTGCGCGATTGATAAATCACATACCGTAAGCAGCGCGTCGGGGGTTGTAGCAGAAGGCGAGAACTGGCAGCTCGACCTCCCATGAGAGGAGCAATGCACTACAGCTAAATCCGGTTTTTGTATCCTCGTCTCCGCCCCACGCGAGTTAGGGCCACTACCCGTTACATTTGTATCATGCGTAGGCTGTCAATGGTGCGTTTTCGGGCCGAGACTGCATCTGAATTCGTAAGGAATAAAAGAACTGAAAAAATAAAGAAAAGGGGAAGAGGGGAAAAGACTTAGTCATTTTGTCACTATGGCCGGTCCCCCCTTCGCTTCCTTTCCTGCGGACCTAGTTTGCCCTTTTCAAAACTGTATGTTTAGCTAATGAAATTTCAGTCTTCGAGCAACGTTCATATTTAATGTCCAATGTTGACCACCATCTCCTCCTCCTCCTCCTCCTCCTCCTCCTCCTCCTCCTCCTCTATCTCCCCCTTCTCTTTTTCTTCCTAATTTTCTTCCTCTTTTCCTCCTCTCCAACTCTCCTCCTCCCCAACCCTCTTCCCCCCCCAACCCCCTCCACCTCCACCTCTTCTTCCTCCCCAACCATCTCCAGTCCTCTACAAACCCCCCCCCCCCAACTTAAACAAAGGGGTTGTTCCCTCTCGTTCAACTTTAACCTGTACCAGTGGATGCGAGTTTACATACATGCATCAAAAGGTAGCGATTGTTGTACATACGAAGTTGCTTTGGCCTCTGGATCTGCTAACTTTTGACACAATAAACACGACAAAAAAATAGCTGAGGGTAAAAACTGGGTTAAACATGTTTGTCTGTTTGTTTGTTTGTTTATCAAGGAGGGGTTAGTTTTGCTTCTAATAACTGTAATTATTTTTTTTTTTTTCTTTTTCTTCTTCGTATAATTATCGCACATTTACAAAGTCGATTGAATTTATATGGAATATTAGACAATATGTTTTTTTTTTTTAGACACAGAATAAATAAACAATATTTTTTTTTAGACACAAAATAATCAAGATACTAACTATCCATTATCAATTTCGTGTGAGTATCTGCGGGCTAAAAAACAGCATCGAACATGCACATTTGGACAAGCATTTCTCAACAGATATTTTTATCCTGTTTCAGAAGCCCCTTTCACACTTGGACCCGCAGCTTGGAAATCCAAGTTTTAGTTTTCAATCCCCCTGGTTTGCAAAAGGCCGGGGAAATGGGTGTTTTGTGTTGTTGGTGGTGTGTGTGTGTGTTGTGTGTGTGGAGTGAGTGAGTGAGTGATTTAGGAGTGAGTGAGTGAGAGGAGAAGTGAGAGTGATGAGGATGTAAGGGATGATGAGTGATGTAGGAGTATATGAGTGAGTGATGAGTGATATGAGTGAGTAATGATGAGAGTGAGATTGAGGAGTTGGGGAAAAAAGGGGAAGTAGAGTAATAAGTGAGATAGATAGAGTTTAAGTGAAATGAGAGTGAGATGAGGTGGGGAGAGAGTGGAAATAGATGAAGTGAGTGAGATTGAATATTTTGTGCCGTAAATGAGCGTGTTTTCTGCGTAAATCTTTCATACGTAAAAGTCCTCAACAAATTCTCCTTACTCCTGACTTCTGCACATTCAAATACCCAGACGAACACCCCATTCCATATCATTCGAGACCAAAAATCATAACTCTAAGCTTTAAAAAACTACATACACGTACTAATATATCCATGTGTACACTCAATACTCACATCGACACACCAAATAATCTCACAACGCAAAAACAATCACAGAATCTGGTAAAGCACTAACCCTATGCTAGCAGTTGAACCAGTCCGCCAAAGGAATGAGGGAATGGGTGTAAAGCACAAGATAAGGGAGAGGCGATAAATGATTGTTTTTCAAACCCAAACTCCTAAAAAAGGGAAGACTCATTTTTCGTACTCCCCTGATGCAGGGAAAGGGCAGGGGAACCGGAATAAAGAGAGGTGAAAATTGCTATCCCTCATAAGATGTTAGAGAGAAGAGAGGAGAAGAAGAAGGAGGAGGAGGAGAAGGTGGTGAGGAGAGGAGGGAAAAGAGAAGGAGGATTTAGAGGGAGAAGAGGAGGAGGAAAAAGAGGGAGGAGGGGGAAAAGAGAAGAGGGGAGGGGGAAGGAAAAGAGAGAAGAGAAGGGAGAAGGAGAGGGAAAGGAGGAGGAGAGAAGAGAGCAAAAAAGGGAGGGAAAAAAATAGAGACATCAAGCAAAAAGGAAACACAAAGCGGGGAAGAATGAGAGGAGAGGGGAAATAATGTGAAAGAGAAAAAACAAAAATGAGGGGAGAAAAAAGAGTAAAAAAACAGAAGAGGAAAAAAAGAGGAGAAGAGAAAATGCAAAAAAATAAGAATACGAAAAAAAACTTTAAAATCAGAAATGAACGAACTTACCAGAAAAAAAACAGACCGATTGCAAATACAGAAAGGGGAGAATAAACCAATAAAAAATAATGAGAAAGAAAGGGCAAACAACGTTCACCACTAGAGTACCGGCCCCAAACCAAGAGTAAAAATTTTATGTACAAAGAGTTTGGGCGGTCCAGCACCAAGAGCGAGAGAGAGAGGAACACATTCCCAACGCAACTTTTCCCCTTTTTTCCCCTCCTCAATACTTTCCCATCAGAGACAAGGTCTAAATAAATTCAAAAATGATCAGGGAATATATGCAAGGCAAATGGACTTTGGGGGGGCTTTCAGAAAAACCCAAAATAATGCACTATATCTCAATACAGATTTAAGCCCGCCATCTATCGACAAGTATTCTCATTAGCACTAACGCCATCTGTTGATGAATCACGATAAAGTCCAACGAGCTTGACTCTCCTTCCAATTATAATCTTGGTTTGCTATCTCATTATCGTGACCGTCTCTCATCACCATCAACTACTTGTTATCATCAGCTATGATGGTATAATTACGGTAATTATTGCCCTCGTTAATAATTTGACAATTTACCCTGGATTGCCGCGTTTACCGTTCGTTTCTAGTGAATCATCTTCCGCCTCTCGATTCAACTTTTTCTCTCTCGCGATTTTATTTTGTATATCTTTGTTTCCCTTCGTTATACTATTTTTCCCTTTCCCTGCATTCCCTCCCCTCTTCCTTCTTCCATTTCCCTCCTACATTCTTGTATACCTTCTTCCTCCTTCGTCCTCTCCCTTTCTCCATTCTCGTACTCCTTTCTCCACCTCTTCCTTCTCCCTCTCCTCTTCTGCCTACCTTTTTAAATAAGCAAAGGGCAAATGCAGAAGGGTAGTCTACACTTTCGGGGAATGTACCCCCGTTTCGCGACCTTTCAAAAGCCCGGGAGATGAAACGAGATCGGAGAACGGACGCAGAAGGTCGAAAATCCCATAGCGGATAGACGGTCCTCGCACCCTTACCCGAGAGCGGGTTCCGTTTGGCGGAGCTCGGCGGAGAGAACTGGACATTTAAAAATGGCGAGCGTCCTTTTTTTTTTTTTTCTTCTTCTTTTTTTGGGGGGGGGAATTCAGTCGTGTGACCTATTGCATGTTGCATCTCCCTATCCCCCCCTCTTGGACCCTACCCTCCTCACCCTCCTGGCTTCTACCCCTCCCCCTCCTGGCCTCTACCCCTCCCCCCTTCTGGTATCTACTCTCCCCCCTCCTGGCCTCTGCCGCTCCCCTCCCCTCTCCTGCCTCTACCGCCCCCCACCGCTCTCCTGGCCTCTGCCGCCCCCCCCCTCTCCTGCCTCCCTGCGCCCCCCCCCCCCCCCACCTTCCTGGGTTCGCGCTTCCCCCCCTTCCCCCCTCCTGGCCTCTGCTGCTCCCCTCTCTCTGTCCCTGCCGCTCCCCTCCCCTCTCCTGTCCTCTGCCGCTCCCCCATCCCCAAGAGAGCGTCTGCAACACGGCTGAACACAGACTTTTTTTTTTTTTTTTTTAATATTCCTTTTATCTCTTGGCTTCGTCTTCTCTTGTTTGTTTGTTGTCTTTTTTTGTATTGTGTTTGTTTCTGTTTCCGTTTGTTTGTTCCATCTGTTTGTGTGTTCCTCTATTTGCCTGTTAGAAAATATGTCTAGTTGTTTTATCTATCTGTTGTATCTCTATCTACTTGTTTATATGTTTGTGTTTCTGTCTAGTTGTCTGTCTGAATTTATTTGTGTCTATTTGCATATCTGTCTATCTCTCCCTTTATCTGGTCTAAGCCTTTTCTATTCTCTCCTACGTCACTATTCCTATCTCCCTTCCTTTATCACTCTCACTTTCTTCTCTCCCTCCCCACCTATCTCTCCATTCTCTCCTTCCCCTTCCCTCTCTTCCCTCCCCTAACCCACCCTTGCTCTACCCTTCCGTACCCTACTCTACTCTACCCTACCCTACCCTACCCTACCTACCCTACCTAACTCTACTCTAACTCTACTTCTACTCTACTCTACTCTACCCTACCTACCCTACCCTACCCTAAACTACCGTACCCTACCCCCCTTTTCCCCTCCTCCCTTCCTTCCCCTTCCCTTCCCTTTCCCTTTCCCCTTCCCCTTTCCCTTCCCTTCCCTACCCTACCCTACCCTAACCCTACCCTACCCTAACCTACTCTACTTTACCTCCCCTTTCTCAACCAACCCCCCCCCCCCTCCCCCGCAAAACACAAAACGACTCCCAAAAAACCCAATTTTAACACCCTCACCCCCCCCCCCCCTCCTCCCCCCCAAAAA
>NC_061831.1:7577661-7582661 GCF_019202785.1 Penaeus chinensis
TAATTGACCACCAAAGATTCTGAAGAAAATGACGCGATTATTTATGTCCGATGAAACTTATCCCTGTGAAGCACGTTTCACATTTCGTAAATCATATATGAACATGTGTTTTTTTGTTTTTCTTTTGTCGCTGTTGAAATATGTCAAGAGAAATTGGTTGCCTGAAATCTGATTGTTTTTTTTTGTTTTTTTTAAGCTGGCGGTGAATCATGATTTGAAGCAAAATGTAAACAAGAATGACAGTTGGGATGAAAACGTAAGAGATAGATACGTAATCAAAACGATTTTTGTGTTCATATTTCAGTTTTAAATTTTTAGAAAGCTGGCGAAAGGACATAGAGATAGAGGGGGGGAGGGGGCAGGAGAAAGAGAAGGAGGAGAGGAAGATAATAAAAAAACAAAAATAAAAAAATAGATAAAAAAAAAATCGAAATTCAGATGCCGCCAAGAAATCAAAGGAGAAGAGGCAGACTCCTTGACGCGCACAATCCTCCGGCCACATCCTTCTGGCACCCTTCACGCGGATCCGGACACGCGATAACCCTTAAAACACTTGCCACTTGACACTCTAAGTGCTCTCTCCTTCCATTCGTATCAGGTAATCTAATTGGCGAAGGAGTATCAAGAGGACGCGAGAAGGGGGAGGAGTTAACGCTTGATCGCTGGAAGGTGATTGGTTGGAACGGACTTTGAGGTATGAATGGACGAAGGCGATTGGCTGAAACGAATTTTAAAGGTATCAATGGTGGAAAGTGATTGGTGCGTTTGGAGTTAAAAGGCATGAATGGCGGACGGTGATTGGTGGGAAGGTCCTACTATCCTTTCCATCGCCGTTGGAAGACTTTTTTCCAAGGCTCTAAAAGGTAACTTCTATATTAAGAAAGAGTGTGTCAAGACGAGAAGGGGGAGGAGGAGAGTCAGAAGATGAGGGTGGGGAAGGGGGGGGGGGGGAGGAGACGTATAGCATGCAAGCAATGCCATACGTCTTGCTTTCGACCAGCTGTTTGCTTCTGAGTACGCGAAGCTTCACCTCCAAACAAACACCACGTACTCTAATCTAACGTTCTTTTCGACAAACACAAATGAAAACAAACAAACAAAAAAAAAACGAAACGAAACAGAAACGTCACCATACATCCTTACATCATTTTTTTTTTTTTTTTTTTTTATCTAAGCCTACAAAAATGAAGGCGCCAGGTTATGATTTGACGTAATGAGTTTGCAAGGTAGACGCAGTCGGGGATTTACACGAAGCCTCTGAAGTGACTCTCAAGGCTCAATCTAGCCTTGTAAGGAACGAACCGAGGTTTCGTCTCTCTGGCTAATCAATACTCTTCCTTGTCAACATATATTTTCTTTCTCTCGTTCTCTGTCTCTCTCCCTTTCTCTGTTCTTCTCTCTTTTTTTTTTTTTTTTCGTTTTTTTTTTCTTATCAGTTAGTGATTTTGCAGTCACTCACTCATTCGCTCGCTCGCTCGCTCGCTCGCTCGCTCTCTCTCTCTCTCTCTCTCTCTCTCTCTCTCTCTCTCTCTCTCTCTCTCTCTCTCTCTCTCTCTCTCTCTTCATTCTTTCTTTATTCTTGTTGTAGTTGTTCCCACCGTTGTTGTTATTGCTTTTGTTATTGTTGTTATAGCTGTTATTGTTATTGTTGCTGTTGCGGTTGTTGTTGTTGTTGTTGTTGTTATTGTTGTTGTTGTTGTTGTTGTCACTGGAAGTAATGGCGCAGAAGCAAGAGCGAAAGACTGAATAGCAAACGACATATGTAAGGTTTCAGCTAAATACATATCATTCCCTTATTTTCATTTTTTGTTTTGTGTGTGTGTGTGTTTTTCTCTATTTTTTTTTTTTTTTTTTTTAAATATCTATCACAAGAGTGGTTTGTT
Organism: Penaeus chinensis; assembly: GCF_019202785.1. NCBI lineage: Eukaryota > Metazoa > Arthropoda > Malacostraca > Decapoda > Penaeidae > Penaeus > Penaeus chinensis. Next base: position 7,579,545 of record NC_061831.1, read on the forward strand.
TTGTTATAACTCCTCCTTCTCCCTCTCCCTCTCCCTCTCCCTCTCCCTCTCCTTTTCCTTCTCCTTCTCCCTCTCCCTCTCCCTTTCCCTCTCCCTCTCCCTCTCCCTTTCCCTCTCCCTCTCCCTCTCCCTCTCCCTCTCCCTCTCCCTCTCCCTCTCCCTCTTCCTCTAACTCTTCCTCTTCCTCTCCCTCTTCCTCATCCTCCCATTCACCATCCTCCTCTTCCTTCCTCCTCCTCTTCTTTCCTCCCTCCCTCTTCTTTCCTCCCTCCCTCTTTCATTTCCCTCTCCCTTCTCCCTCCTTTTCACCCTCCTCCTCTCCCTTCCTCTCTCCCCTTCTCCCTCCAGCCCACACGCGCATCTGGATCTTCCGCCCGTAACTGCATCTTGCACGTTGCATCGAGCCCATCTTGCAGCGAGAGATGACGAGTTGATTTTATTTGCATATAAAGAGTTTGCTATTTTGCCTTCGTGTTGCCTCGTTCGTGTCTGTGCCTGTGTTTGTTTGCCTGTGTTTTTTTTTGTGTGTGTTTTTTATGCTTGGATGTGTCTTGTGTTTCTATGTTTGTATTTCTTTTCATGGTTATGTCTGTGTGTGAATACTATGTTTTTTTGTTTTTTTTCTTTAGTGTGTCTGTCCTATGTGTTTAAGTTTATGTCTATGTTTATGTTTATTTTCACGTTTAAGTTCTTACGTATGTGTGTGTGTGTGTGTGTGTGTATGTGTGTATGTGTGTATGTGTGTGTGTGTGTGTGTGTATGTGTGTGTGTGTGTGTGTGTGTGTGTGTGTGTGTGTGTGTGTGTGTGTGTGTGTGTGTGTGTGTGTGTGTGTGTGTGTGTGTGTGTGTGTGTGGAAGGAGGAGGAGCTGGAGGGGGTAGAGGGAACGGGGGCGGGGAGGAGGAGGAGGAGGAGGAAGAGGAGGAGGAGGAGGAGGAGGAGGAGGAGGAGGAGGAGGAGGAGAAGGAGGACGAAGAGGAGAGAGAGGAGGAAGAGGAGGAGGAGAAGGAGGACGAAGAGGAGGAGGAAGAGGAGGAAGAGGAGGAGGAGAAGGAGGACGAAGAGGAGGAGGAGGAGGAGAAGGAGGACGAAGAGGAAGAGGAGGAGCAGAAGGAGGACGATGAGAAAGAGGAGGAAGACATGCTAGGGGTTGGGGAGGTGGCGGGAGAAGAATAAAATGAAGGAGAGCTCTGAACTCTACTCCTGCCATCCATCAACCTCAATTCCACTCCCTCTCCACCCGCCTCTCTTCCTTCAACGCTCCACTACACGTCTTCCACATTTTTTTTTTTTTCTGTTCCTCTTCCACTTCCCCTTCTTCTCTCCTCTCCCTTTTCCCTTCTTCATGAATTTCCTCTTCTCTTCTCCTTTCTCTTCCTCTTTCTTTTCTCTCCCTTTTTTATCTACCTTTTCCTCCTTACTATCTTCTTTCCTCTGTCATTTTTTTTTTTTCATATTCGCTCTTCTCTCTCTCTCTCTCTCTCTCTCTCTCTCTCTCTCTCTCTCTCTCTCTCTCTCTCTCTCTCTCTCTCTCTCTCTCTCTCTCTCTCTCTCTTCTCTCATTTCTCCCTATTCCCTTCTTCCCTATTTTTTTTTCATTCTCCTCCTCTCCCCCTTCTCATCTCCCCTTTTCCTTTCCCCTTCCCCTTCCCTCATCTCCCCTTTTCCTTTCCCCTTCCCCTTCCCTCATCTCCCCCTTTTCCTCACCTCCCCTCACCCTCCCTCTTCCGATTCCCCCTCCCCATCCCCCCTCCCCGTCCCACACTACTCCTCCCTACTCCTCCCTACTCCCTACTCCCTACTCCCTACTACCCCCTCCCCCCTCCCTGAACATATCCACGTATAGACCCTTCACAGCCCCCAAAACACCTGTGCATTGGAACATATGAAGTGTCCGTGTACATGTGTGTGTGTGTGTGTATATATGTGTACATTTCACACCTGCGCCTACGTCAGAACACACATGCGACGTTGGTAGGGGGTGGGGTTGGGGGGGGGGGGGGGTACAAGTGTGTGACGGTCTGACCACGTGATAGGAAGCAAAATGTCAGTGATAATACAAGTGTTTTATTGTGTATAAAAATATTGTATAAATATCTTATATTAATGTCAGTTAGATACATTTCCGGGAATCGCCTGTTTAAATATGGTGTGTTTATTCCTGCATCGAAACAAAACATAATCATATATAGATAGATGGATAAATAGGTAGATGATAGATAGATAGATAGATAGATAGATAGATGGGTAGAAAGATAGACAGATACATGGATAAATAGATAGATGGATATGTAGATAGATAGACAGACGGACAAGTACATAGATAAGTAGATAAATAGAGTAGATAGAATTATAGAGACAGGTAGATACACAGACAGGCAAATTAACAGATAGATAAACAAACAGATAGACACCCACATACAAACACTCAAAGATAGCAACCACTCTTATGAATATATCAAGAAACGGCCAAACCGGATACAGCGTTGCAGAGTAACACGGTCACACTGTCATGCACAGCTGTCACGCGCCGGTGTGTCATGCGATAAGTCAGTAAGTCGCAGGGTTCTGAACCATCGAACCGGACATGGTGGGGGCGTTTCTTACACTACTTCGTGGGCGTATGTTCAGAAGGATGTGTGTGTGTGTGTGTGTGTGTGTGTGTGTGTGTGTGTGTGTGTTTGTGTATGTTTGTAATCAGTCAGCTCTGTTATCTGTTCTTTGTTCATGCCTGTTCTTTTGATTGCTCATTCTTCCAAGTAAGGTACAAGACAAAGGGACTTTTAAGGACCAGAAACGAAAGAGAGGAAAGAGAGGAAGGAGAGGGGGAGAGAGAGAGAGAGAGAGAGAGAGAGAGAGAGAGAGAGAGAGAGAGAGAGAGAGAGAGAGAGAGAGAGAGAGAGAGAGAGAGAGAGAGAGAGATAGGAAAAGGGAAATCCAGAAATCAAGGAAAAAAAAAACATATCTACAAGCACATTAATCCATGTATTCCTATTCCTTATCCTCCCCTCCCCTTCCCCCTCCCCCTCCCGGTCCCCAAACTTCCCCCCTTCCTTACCCCCTCCCCCTTCTTCCTTCTTCCTTAACCCCCCCCCTCTCTCTCTCTCTCTCTCTCTCT
>NC_061831.1:7585161-7594327 GCF_019202785.1 Penaeus chinensis
AGAGAGAGAGAGAGAGAGAGAGAGAGAGAGAGAGAGAGAGAGAGAGAGAGAGAGAGAGAGAGAGAGAGAGCAAGTGAAAGTGAGAAATAGAAAGAGAGAGAGAGAGAGAGAGAGTGAGTGAGTGAGTGAGTGAGTGAGTGAGTGAGTGAGTGAGTGAGTGAGTGAGTGAGTGAGTGAGTGAGAGAGAGAGATAAAGACAGAAAGAAAAGAAAATAAAAGAAAAGAAAAGAAAAGAAAAAAAGAAGACAAAAAACACACACAAAAAACAACACAAAAAAACCAACCAACAAAAAAACAAAAGAAAAACACTAAAAAGAAAAACGGAAGGCCAAAAAATCCACCGCAGTCTCAGCTTCCTCCATCTGCCTCTCCACCTGCCTCTCCACCTCCTCCTCCGCCGCCGACTCGCGACAGAGAAACAGCTGAGTTATTGACGTCGCGGCTCGAGTGAAGGAGGAAGAGAAGGAAGGAAAGGAGGAAGGAGGAAGATAAGAAAGGGAAGGAGGAAGAGAAGGAAGGGAAGGAGGAAGGAGGAAGGAGGAAGAGAAGGAGAAAGAGGGAGAGAAGGAAAGGAGAAAGGAGGAAGAGAAGGAAGGGAAGGAGGAAGAAGGAAGAGAAGGAAGGAAAGGAGGAAGAGAAGGAAGGAGGAAGGAGGAAGGAGGAAGGAGGAAGAGAAGGAAGGAAAGGAGGAAGAGAAGGAAGGAAAGGAGGAAGAGAAGGAAGGAAAGGAGGAGGGTGGAAAGGAGGGAGAGAAGGAGAAAGAGGGAGAGAAGAAGGGAGAAGGAGGGGGAGGGAGAGAGGGAAAATGTCAGGGAAGGAGGAGACGAAAGGAGAGGGAGGGAAGGAGGGAGAGGAAGGGAAGGTGGGAGAAAGAGGGAGGGAAGAATGAAGGAGGTAGAGAAGACGAGGAAGAATAAGAGGTGGAAGAGAAGGAAGGGAGGCAGAAATAAGAGAAGTAAAAAGGGGAAGAGAAAGGGGGAATGGGAAATAGGGAAAAAGTGAGAGTGAAGAAAGAAAAGGAATGGGAAGAAGACGAAAGGATAAGTAGTAAACAAATAATAAAAAAAAAAAACGGAAAGAAAAGCGAAAATAAAGAATAAGAAAATGGAAAATAACGAAGAAGAAAAGAAAACGAAAAAAAAGAGAGAAAGAAATATTTATTTTTTAAAAGCTAACAATCTTCGTCAAAAATAAAAAATACAAAAAAAATAACAACCAGAACGCAAGAGTAAACAACCGAACATGGGCGGGGCGAGAGATTACGCAATCACACCGCCCTGACTCCGCCCACACCACTGACTGACGCCCTGACAGGGGGAAAAAAAGTACGGTAAGTACAAAGCAGAATGGGTTGATTACTTTTCCTCTGCGTTCCGGTGTACAATTTGTGAGATTACTTTCTCCTCTCTGACTTTGGTTCTTGGTCTGTCTGTCTGTGTGTTTGTGCGTTTACTTGTTTGTTTGTTTGTTTGGGTTCAGTCTCTCAGTCTGCCTGTCTGCCTATCTGTTTGTCTGTCTGTATGTCTGTCTGCCTGCCTGCCTGCCTGTCTGTCTGCCTGCCTGCCTGCCTGCCTGCCTGCCTGCCTGCCTGCCTGCCTGCCTGCCTGCCTGCCTGCCTGCCTGCCTGCCTGCCTGCCTGCCTGCCTGCCTGCCTGCCTGCCTGCCTGTCTGTCTGCCTGCATGCCTGCCTATCTATCTTTTCTATCTATCTATCTGTCTGTGTGGTTGCGTGAACCGATTAATTGATTAACTCCCCGACTGACTAGTTGACTGAATAACTAACTGACTGACTGCCTAATTAATCAGTCGATCAGCAGATTAATCTTGACTGAATTGAAAGGTGGGCATCCGTGTTTGCCTTGAAAAGAATGCATAACTGAACAGTACACTTCGTAAATGTTTGTACTGAAAATATATCTGAAAGTTCTCGTGAGATGATAAAGAGCAAGGTCAAACAACTGTCCTTTGAGCCCTCTGTGTGTGTGTGTGTGTGTGTGTGTGTGTGTGTGTGTGTGTGTGTGTGTGTGTGTGTGTGTGTGTGTGTGTGTGTGTGTGTGTGTGTGTGTGTGTGTAGAGAGAGAGAGAGAAGAGAGAGAGAGAGAAGAGAGAGAAGAGAGAGTAGAGAGAGAAGAGAGAGAAGAAAGAAGAGAGAAGAGAGAGAGAGAGAGAGAGAGAGAGAGAGAGAGAGAGAGAGAGAGAGAGAGAGAGAGAGAGAGAGAGAGAGAGAGAGAGAAGAGAGAAGAGAGAAGAGAGAAGAGAGAAGAGAGAAGAGAGAAGAGAGAGAAGAGAGAGAAAGAGAGAGAAAGAGAGAGAAGAGAGAAGAGAGAAGAGAGAAGAGAGAAGAGATAAGAGAGAAGAGAGAAGAGAGAGAAAAGAGAGAGAAGAGAGAGAGAGAAAAAAGAGACAAGAGCGAGAGAGAAAAGAGAGAAGAGACAGATAGAAGAGAGAGAAGAGAGAGAGAGACTGGGGGAGAAAAGAGAGAAAAGAGAAGAAAGAGAGAAAAGAGAGAAAAAAGAGAGAGAAAAGAGAGAGCAAGAGAGAGAGAGAGAGAGAGAGAGAGAGAGAGAGAGAGAGAGAACCTCCAAAGGATAATCCATCAAAACACAAAAGCAAAGAAAAATAAATAAAATAAACAAGCCCCCCTTGCCCCAACAGCCCCCCCCCCCCCTCTTGCCCCCGCGATGCCCTGAGGTGAAGGCTGGGCATCGCGGGGCATAGACGTGCCCGCCTTGTCCCCCGGCGACGAGGAGAAGCTGGGTCTCGGGAGAAAAGGGTGTGGGGGGTATCTTGATGGGGGGGAGGGGAGGGAGGGAGGGAGGGAGGAAGGAAGGGAGGGAGGGAGGGAGGGAGGGAGGGAGGGAGGGAGGGAGGAGGGGTATGGATAGAGGGAGGGAGGGAGAGCGGGAGGGAGGGAGGGAGGTCAACTAAATAAGGCAAGGAAGGGAGGGAGGGAAGGAGGGAGAGAGGGAAGGAGAGAGGGAGGGAAGGAGGGAGGGAGAGAGGGAGAGAGGGAGAGAGGGATAGAAAGAGGGAGGGAGAAGGGTGAGGAAAGGAGGGAGGGAGGGTAAACGGAAGCAAATGTATGTCTGAACGTCCATATGGCTGTAGTCCGTATGTCCGTCCGTCCGCCATTCCATATGTCCTTAAACCCCAACATTTGCACCTTCGTAAGTCCCCATATCCTTACATCCTTCTATCCGTCCGTCCGTATGCATGTCTGTCCGTATATCCACCCATCCTTATATCCGTCCGTCCTCATATCCCTACATCCTTACATCCGTCCGTGTATCCACTCATCCTTCTATCCGTCCGTTCGTATGCATGTCCGTCCGTCTATCCACCCATCCTTCTATCCGTCCGTCCGTATACCCACCCATCCTTCTATCCGTAAATCCGTAAAATCCGCTCCCATGCCCCCCATCCCCCCCATCCCCCCCCATCCCCCCTCACCCCCGCAGCGAGCGCCACAGAAAAGGAGCGAGCGCGTGAGCCATATTAGTCGGGAGCAGCAACGCCTTTGGTCCTTTTGCCTTATGAAGCAACCAGGAAGCCTCCCTCCTCTCGCGCGCTCGCCATCTGGAGGACTCGGGAGGCGCGAACACAAGGCATGCTGAGAGCGTCTTGAGATCCTTCGAAGGGGGGGGGGGGGGGAAAGAAAAAAAAAGGAAAAAGAAGAAGGAAAAAAAAGGAAAAAACGAGTTTGGGAGTCTTGGGATTTTATTTTTGTTAATATTATTATTATTATTATTATCTGTTTAAAAGGGTTGTCCTACAGGAGAGGTATTTGGCATAAGCATTGTATTTTTGTCTAGTATATTGTTGTTGTTGTATTTTTCGATCGCGTTTTGGAATAAAATATAAGGACGGTTTTCCGGGAGTGTCGCGTTTGATCACGTGATCTAGGAGCGAACAAGGAAAAAAATAGTCACGGCGAATTCCACAACCAATCCCTTCAAAAAAGAGAGAAAAAAAAGGAGAGAGAGAGAGAGAAAATGCGTGGGAGTGCTTTGGAATTAATCATTACCTCTCCGTCAGCCACGATAATTAACGCCACCCCTCTCCCTCCCTCCCTCCCTCCCTCCTTCCCTCCCTCTTTCCCTCCCTCCCTCCCTCTCTCCCTCCCTCCCTCCCTCTCTCTCTCTCTCCCTCCCTCCCTCCCTCCCTCCCTCCCTCCCTCCCTCCCTCCCTCCCTCCCTCCCTCCCTCCCTCTCTCTCTCCCTCCTTCTCCCCCTCTCTCCCTCCCTCCCTCCCTCCTCCCTGTCATACCCCCTTCCCTCCTCCCAGTCGAGTGCATGATAATTTTGTTCTGTTTTCTTTTTTTATCAACGCCGCGTCCATTTAAATCTGCCCTTTTTAAAGCAGCCTCCGCCTTCTTCTTCTTCTTCTTTTCTTCTTCTTCTTCTTCTTCTTCTTCTTCTTCTTCTTCTTCTTCTTCTTCTTCTTCTTCTTCTTCTTCTTCTTCTTCTTCTTCTTCTTTTCTTCTTCTCCTCTTCCTCTTCTTCCTCCTCCGCCTTTTCTTGCACTTCCTTTACTCTTTCTATTTCCCTTTCTTCTTCGTCTTCTTTTCTTTCTCTTACTCCCCACCATCCTCCCTCTCCCATCCACCTCCCCCCATCCGCCTCCATCCCCCTCCCCCTCCATCCCTTCCCATCCACCTCCATCCCCCTCTATCCCTTCCCATCCACCTCCATCCCCCTCCATCCCTTCCCCTCCACCTCCATCCCCCTCCATCCCTTCCCCTCCACCTCCATCCCCCTCTATCCCTTCCCATCCACCTCCATCCACCACCTATTCCACCTGCTCCACTTGCCACGCTCGCAGGAAACAGCTTCTCCGCCCCATTGGCCGCTGACAGAACCTCTCACCCACGCTGCCTATCCATCTGCGTTCACTTATAAACAGCAGTCTACGTTCAGTGCCTTCGGTGGCTTACTTACATGTTTACTTAAGTTTCTTTTTTTTCTCCTTTTCATGCTTTTTTTCTATTTTCTTCTTCTTCTTTTTCTCCTTCTCCTTCTCCTTCTCCTTCTCCTTCTCCTTCTCCTTCTCCTTCTCCTTCTCCTTCTCCTTCTCCTTCTCCTTCTCCTTCTCCTTCTCTCCTTCTTCCTCTTTCCCCCTTCCTCCCTCCCTCCTCCCTCTTCCTTCCTCCCTCCTCCTTCCTCCCTCCTCCTTCCTCCTCCTTCCTCCCTCCTCCCTCCTCCCTCCTCCCTCCTCCCTCCTCCTTCCTCCCTCCTCCTTCCTCCCTCCTCCTTCCTCTCTCCTCCCTCCTCCTCCCTCTCTCCTCCCTCTCTCCTCCCTCCTCCCTCCTTCCTCCTTCCTCCTTCCTCTTCTCCTGAGGGTGAATGACGTGAAATGGATAAACAACAGACGGATCTTTTAGTATATTAAGTACCTATAGCTTTTAATACAGATTCCTGCGCCCCGTCCGTCGGAAAAACAACATTTAAAAACACAAGCAGGATGTGTGTGTGTGTGTGTGTGTGTGTGTGTGTGTGTGTGTGTGTGTGTGTGTGTGTGTGTGTGTGTGTGTGTGTGTGTGTGTATGTGTGTGTGTGTGTGTCTCACTGACATTTAAATGCATTTACTTACATATCGCCATCTCGCCATCTGCCTCTCTCCCTCTCTCTCTCCCTCTCCCTCTCCCTCTCTCCCTCTTTCTCCCTCCCTCTCTCTCCCTCTCCCTCTCCCTCTCCCTCTCCCTCTCCCTCTCCCTCTCCCTCTCCCTCTACCTCTCCCTCTCCCTCTCCCTCTCCCTCTCCCTCTCCTCTCTCTCTCTCTCTCTCTCTCTCTCTCTCTCTCTCTCGCTCCACTCATCCACATTCTAGAATATTCTGCTATCTCTGCAACGCTTCTCCCGAATTTTCTCGTTCTCATTCGTTCTCGTACTCGTAATCTGTATTTCTGTTTCTTCTCTGTCACTGTCATTGCCTCTGTCTCTGTCTCTGTCTCTGTCTCTGTCTCTGTCTCTGTCTCTGTTTCTGTTTCTGTTTCTGTCTCTGTCTCTGTCTCTGTCTCTGTCTCTGTCTCTGTCTCTGTCTCTGTCTCTGTCTCTGTCTCTGTTTCTGTTTCTGTTTCTATCTCTGTCTCTGTCTCTGTCTCTGTCTCTGTCTCTGTCTCTGTCTCTCTCTCTCTCTCTCTCAGACAGTCCCCCAAACTACGATAATAAAAACTATCCATACCCGCACCTCATTTGCATATCTATCCATCAACACTAACATAAATAAACCTTAGTATAACCAAATCAAGCAACACTTTAAAAACCGAAAACGTACTGGTTTCAATAATCTAAAAAAAAAAAAAAAAAAGCTTTTAAAAAAATTCCGCAGTTGATGACGTGTCTTCTCCCTATATCAAGAGGCTGGTAACAGTGACAAGCACATTTACAATTTCCAGAAAAATATAAAAAAATAAAAATAATAATGATAAAAAAATATAAAAATATCTGGTTCTTATTCTTCCAGGCACAAGGTCATACGACGATGATGTAATAAGAAGATAAATTATAATAAACACGATTGAAGAGTAATATCGATAAAGTTTAAACTAGATCCTCTACCTGACACACATTTTAGAATCTACACACTTGACGCATACTATTTTTTTTTTTTTCTTATAATTAATTGGAATTCACAATCATACTATTTCAGGAGGAGTCATGCACAGTCAACCTCGATATAAAGAACAGAAATCAATTGTCCATTTACCTTGGGCGACACCACGCGGCACTTGCTGTAGTGTAATGTACTGAAGTTCTTCTTCCTTTTCCCTTTATGCTTTTCTTTGAGATCTTGTACGAGATTTAAATAGATGGGAGTTTTGTTTGAAGTAGTCGTTGTCGATAAAACTTGTAGAAGCAGCCTTTTTTTTTTTTTTTTTTGTTATATAGTATGATTATTCATGTATTCTCTCTTTTTTTTAAGTTCTCTATAAAGTTCACCAATATCACGTGGAGTACTTAAATATATATTAGGTATATAAATGTGTTTCCTTTGCACACGTTCTCACGAGCCGAAGTGGTCCCTCTCACAGCGTCGTCCCCACTCGGACTGCGCGCACGGCCTGCTGCTGAGCCCATAAATGATACAAGTGCGCACCCATGACGTCATTACGGGCGAGTGTTGCCGCCGCGATAGATTTTGCTTTCCTTTATCGCCTAAGCGCATTTCCGGTGTGGTTTTCCTACTTCTATGAATTGCAAAAGATGTGTGAGGGAGTTAACTTAGGTTGAAAGATAATCATATAGGTGTGGATGTTTTGTTTTTACTCGTTTGTGGTAAATTGATTTGTCAACACGAGCGTTGGAAACTCAAGTTATGACGTCAGAGCAAGCTAGTACTCTATCAATGAATTGCTGGTGCTCAAGTCATCGTATTGTACCAGTATACTTATTACTCAATGTCACTGCCGTTATTAACACGTCTTTTCCAGCCGTCCAGCGACAGGAAAGTTAAAGAGTAAGGTAAATAGGCACCCCGAAACAACGTGGGAGATTTCCAAAACCATGAAGGAAAACGGATTTCAGTGTTTATCAACAAAACAGTATGGTGTAGCCTGGCCGACCCGCTTCCTCACTACTCCAACCAAACTGCGTGGGTGATGGGGAGAGAAACGAATGAATTATACAAAAAGAACTTTAAAAAATAGCTAAATAGATAAAACAAGTGGCTGGGGAAGCGAGGGAGAGAAAATAAATTAGCGGAAAGGGATATAAAAATTAAAAACTAAGGTAATAGACGGGAGAGAGGGAAAGGTATTTTTCTGGCTGAGGAGCGTTTGGGCGTGGGAGCCTGTCGGGGGGAATGGAGAGGGAGAGAGAATGGTATAAGGAGAGAGAATTGGATAAAGAAGAAGGGAGAATGGAAGACAGAGATGGGGGGGGGGGGGAGACAGAGACAGAGGGAATGAGAGAGGGGGAGAGGGAGGGAGTTACAGAGATGGAGAGAGAGAAGGGGAATGGGTGAATGGAAGACAGACAGGTAGAGAGTGAGAAGGATGAATGGAAGACAGACAGAGAGAGAGAGGGGGGGGGGGGCAGCAGAGACAGTGAGAGGTAGATAGGGAAAGGGAGGGATAGACAGAGACAGAAATATGGAGAGAGAGAAGAGGAATAGTTGAATGGAAGATAAACAGGTAGAGAGGGAGACGGGTGAATGGAAGACAGACTAAGAGACAGAGAGAGAGGGGTAGGGAGAGATAGAGACAATGAGATAGAAACAAAGAGATAAAGAGAGAGAGAGAGAGAGACAGAGAAAGGTAGAAAAGAGGGGAATCAATCTAATACCATGGGGTGAAAATGCAAATTTATGGATGAACAAAAAAAAAAATACGAAAAGGGTTTCATTTCCAAAAAGATATAAGAGAATAATGATATAAATATGTGAATGATAATAGAGAGAATAATATAGTACGATATTAAATAAAAGAAAAAAAGAATGAAAATAGGAATTAATCTAGTACTGATATAGAGTATAGAATCCAAGGAAAAAATAATGTACATGTACAACTGAATAAAGAAATAAACAAAACAACGAATAATAAAGAAATAAACAAAACGACGAATAAAAAAAAGAAAAAAAAAATCGACGAAGAATGAAGGAATAAGCAAAACGACGAATAATAAAGAAATAAACAAAACGACGAAGCAGGAATGAAGAAATGAAGAAAACGACGAAGAATAAATGAAGAAATGAAGAAAACGACGAAGAATAAATAGAGATAGATAAATATCTCTAGAAGATAAAATTTAAGGGATTCCTGGACTTTTAAGGGCAAACTACGGTAAAAAAAAAAAAAAAAAAAAAAAAAAAAATGAAACAAGTGATAGATATTGTCTCTTTTTTTTAATGAGAAATTACTAACATTACGTCAGAGTGGAAAAGGGAGAGTGAAAAAAAAGACGATTGAATACGAATCATTATAATCATTATATGTTTATAAAGATAGGAACGCTAAATACTAAATAAACATGTGACATGCATAAAAAATAAAGATAAAAGCCGATAGACAGACAATCTATCTATACTTAAACATGAGAAACAACAACAAAAATTTAAGAAAAAGATAATAAAAAAAACTAATAAACTAACAAAGCATGAAATGAAGGGTTAAGGGAAGATGAGGATAATGAGGGGGGAGGGAGGGGGAAGGGGGGGAAGGGGGGGTTGGC
>NC_061831.1:7594427-7596927 GCF_019202785.1 Penaeus chinensis
ATATATATATATATATATTATATTTATGTATGTATGTGTGTGTGTAAACAGATGGATATAAACTTTTGTTTCATCATTATTCCGGCTGCGAAATCTTGCAACAATGATTTTTCGTTCTGAATCGAGAAAATGAATTACGTTTTTATTTTGTCCTTGGGTTAGGGTCGAGAAGGAGGGGGGGGTTGGAGGAGAGGAGGGAGGGGGGGACAAGGGGGGAGAGGAGGAGAATGGGGGGGGGGGTTAAGTGGTGCCTATTGTTTGGTTGTTTGTGTGTTTGTCGCATCGTGTCAGTCAGCAGTCATAATGTTAAGTCATGCAGTGCGTCTTTATACACGTATATCATAAAAAAAAACCGAGTTATTTTTAAAAATTCAGTTTAATTGCAATCCTGGGAAGTCTTGTAATGTTTAACTCATCATCTTTCAATATATCCGTCCATCTATCTGTCTGTGCGCTTTGATTAACGACGTATTTATAACAGTGAACAAAAATAAGTGAATCATGAGCCAAAATTCCCACACATACGCACTCGCCCACGTCACCACTGCGGTGGAATTCACTAACCGGCAACTGTCCGCCGTGGTAAAACGTAAAGATAAAAATTAAAATGTATGATAGAGCGTCGGACCTGATGTCATGCTTACGAACCTTTACACATAGGGCCCACGGCTGTATTCGTACTCTAGGCGAAAATGATCTCTAACGACGTCGAAATTTCTCGAAAATGTAAACAACTTGAACCTCATTCATGCAGAAGGCTTGAGGTGCCAGATCGTGTTTTTTTGGGGGTCAACATTTAGCGCTTCACGTGATGCGTCGATAGAATCCTACCGTTCGTATTACGTAATCCATATTTCGGATAGAAACGATCGATTTAGCCCTAAAGCGAGCGAAGAATAGTGAAATACTAGATGATATGAGCGAAAGGGAGTGATAATTCCTCCCCGTCTTGGTCTCCGAATAGCATGGAAATGTACATGAAGTTAAAACGCACTACCGGCTGCCCATTTGTGTTCCTTGCCTCTCGAATCGTCTAGAACGGGGGCGGAAAGGGGCCACCATCCTCTTTACTGATCGTCTGTACGGCAGTTGGTATTTATCTATTTATTGTGATTTTTTATTTGCCATTATTTTTTTATTTTTTTTATATCGGGAGGGAGAAGGAGAGGGAGAGAGTAGGAAAATAAGAGTAGATTGAGGTTCTCATTGTAGGTAAATTTCCACATCCTTTCTCGTCTCTTGTTTTTTTTATTTTCTCTCCTCCATCCTTACCCTTCGAACTCCCTCCCAGCTTCCACCACCTTCCCTCCACACCCCTCCTCCCTCCTTCCACTTTCCCTCCACACCCTTCCTCCTTCCCTCCACTTTCCCTCCACACCCTTCCTCCCTCCTTCCACATAGCCTCCACACCCTTCCTCCCTCCCTCCACTTTCCCTGCACACCCCTCCTCCCTCCCTCCTCCCTCCCACCACCTTCCCTCCCTCCCTCCCTCCCTCCTCGACATCGCCAAGGTCAGCTGATGTTGCAACTTGTACGCCATTGCAGAACCTGGGATCTGGTTAGACCGTATATGGACTACTTAAGAATAATGGCATTTGATGGTTTATTTTTTGGCCTGGGGTTGATGGCGTGTGGGGTGGGGGGATGGGGGTGGGGGGGGGGAGCGTTGAGAAATGTAAATGCCTGAGAGTGATGTGTGTGTGTGTGTGTGTGTGTGTGTGTGTGTGTGTGTGTGTGTGTGTGTGTGTTTGTGTGCGTCTCTCTCTCTCTCTCTCTCTCTCTCTCTCTCTCTCTCTCTCTCTCTCTCTCTCTCTCTCTCTCTCTCTCTCTCTCTGTATCTATCCATCTGTCTATCTGTCTTCATTGTAAATTGATAAAACACCTCGCCCCCCCCCCACATACGCTCACACACACACACACACACACACACACACACACACACACACACACACACACACACACACACACACACACACACACACACACACCACACACATGTATATGAATAATTATGTATAATTATAAATATATCATCATTTTCCTTACATATTTTTCCTCCTCTTCCTCGTCTTCCTTTCACCCTCCTCCTCATCAGAAAGAAGGCTTGACGAAGGTTTGTCATGATCACGTGCTATTTTTTGTCATGGAGAAAGGGGGGGGGATAGGAGGAGAGGGGAGGGGTGGAGAGAGGGGAGGGGAGGAGAGGAGAGAGGGGAGGGGAGGGGAGGGGAGGATAGGAGGAGAGGGGAAGGGAGGAGAGAGGGGAGGAGAGAGGGGAAGGGAGAGGGGAGGGGAGGAGAGAGGGGAAGGGAGAGGGGAGGGGAGGAGAGAGGGGAAAGGGAAGGAAAGAGAGGGAAGGGAAGGGAAGGGGATGGAAGAGATGGAAGGGAATTGAAGGGAAGGGAAGGGGATGGAAGAGAGGGAAGGGAAGGGGAGGAGGACAGGGATGAAAGAGAAAGGAAAAGAATAAAAAGGATAGGAATGGGGAGAGGAGGGGTGA
>NC_061831.1:7599427-7609427 GCF_019202785.1 Penaeus chinensis
GCTACATTAGTATTTAGACCATCCCTTTTTTATGTTCTATGATTTTTTTTCCCCTGAGTTTTATGAGAGTCCTGTTTAATCAAGCCCGGATTTATAGAGGAGTCTCCCCTCCCACAGTGTTTGTCAGAAAACGTGTAATTGGGGCAGTTCCATTATGCAAATGCCACGTTTCTGATGATCTTTATCTCCCCCAGGATCGCGTGACGGACAGCAGAAGCAGCAAGCAGAAGCAAGTGCAAGCATCCCCGCGACACCGTCTCGAGAACACGCCGTCTCAAGCAGCCAGCACCGTCTCAGTTGTACCTCAGACAACAGCCGTAACGTCGAACCCTCAGACTCGCCCCCGAAGCTCCCCAAAATGCACCTTGAGATTCAGGTAGCGCTCAACTTCGTCATCTCTTACATGTACAACAAACTGCCACGGCGAAGAGTCAACATTTTCGGCGAGGAGCTGGAGAAGGCGCTGAAGGAGAAGTTCGAGGGGCACTGGTATCCCGACAAGCCGATGAAGGGATCGGCGTACCGCTGCCTCAAGACGGGAGATCCCATCGATCCTGTGCTGGAGAAGGCAGCCAGAGAGGCAGGCATGGAGATCCGGGAGATCAAGGACAACCTGCCGGAGGACCTGGCCGTGTGGGTGGACCCCGGCGAGGTCTCCTACAGGATCGGCGAGAAGGGCCAGATCAAGGTGCTGTATTCGGAGGCCGCCGAGTCCGCCACGCAGGAGGAGAACCTCGACAAGGAGGTGACCAAAACCTTCAACCCCGAGGCACAGTGCTTCAAGCCCATCGACAACTTGAGTTCGTCCCTCAGCAACGTGTCGATCAGCCCCAAGTCGACGTCCCCGTATTCCGCCAGCTCGCCCACGCCGCCCTTCAAGCAGCGCGAGGCGTCCCCCATCAGCGCCTTCCTCACCAAGAGCTCCGCCCCTCTCACCTTCACCACCGCTACCTTCGCCCAAACAAAATTCGGCTCCACGAAGTTAAAGACGAGCACCAAGCGAGCCAACCGCATGTCACCCACAGAGTTCTCCCACTACATCAAACAGCGCCAGATGATCCAGCAGCAGCAGCACGTACAGCAGCAGCAGCAGCAGCAACAGCAGCAGGCAGTGGCGGTAGCGACGGCCGGCTTCGGCAGCCAGTTCCCCCCGTCCAGGCCGCGCTCCCTCAGCCCCAACCCGCCGCTGGAGGCCCCCGGCGTGTACTTCCCCGGGGGCGCCCCCGCCGGAGGGGCCTACAACCCCTGGGGCCGCGGCATGTTCGACCAGGGCTTCACCTCACCGTCCTTCTTCACCGATCTGCTCCCCCCCGCCAGCCAGCAGGGACCCGCCCCCAAGTTCCCCATGTACGAGCCCGTGAACGGAGGCATGATGGGCGGGGCCGCCCCTGGCGCTGCTTCCATGGGCGCGGGTGACAAAGCCTCTGGTCTGAACGAGGGCGTGATGGGCGTGTACCCAGCCTCCCAGTACCAGCACCTCCTGGTGGCCAACTAGAGGATGGGCGGGCCAGCCACAGCACCAGCAGCCTTCCCGTTGTCTCCCTGACCCGCCACGGAACAAAATCAAAAGGTGTCGCCTGAACATGAGCGTGTCCCAGCAGGAGGACGGGCGGGCGTGTGGGCGTGTGGGCGGGGCAGCTGGCTGCTGGCCGTCACCGCCCACCACCGCACCAGCAGATCTGACACCACCTGCCAATATCCTTCACCTTTTATAATTTTGTACTGCCTCAGGTATAGACGCTTTTGGTTTATAGTATAATGAAGAATATGCCCATGTTTAATAGAACAATGCAGAGTTGCCCAAGGTTTATCAGACTAAGGTAATTGAAAGGTTGACTTTTCAAAGCCGATGGTTGTGAATCTGTACATAGGTTATGTTTGTCTGAACATTTTGAGGGTTCCTGTATCGTAGGGGTGATCGAGATTGTTCACACTTGTTGTAAGCATGGATAAGATTACATTGTTGTACAATATGTACTCTTTATTATCATTAACAAATATGGCATATATTTTTCTTACTTGTACAACTATTAACTAACCGGTACGGTTTCTCTTAAGGTACGAAAAATAAATAATTTTGTGATAAGACGTGTGATAGAAGAATGTAGTAGCGGTCCAGTACAAATATACACCCAGTCTTGTTATCAGTGTGGGGAGGCTCCAGCTTCATTCTTCACCACGGAATTTTAACCAAAAAGAAATGATCAACAGTTTATCTTCACGCTGCTGTGGAACACAAAAAGCAAAGTAACAGATGGGTGTACGCCGAGTCCTCCGAGGAGAGTCTCCAGTACACAACCAAATACTCTTCTAGCTGGTGGGTCTCGCACCCTTCTGGTGGGCCCTGAGCCCTTTTGGTGGGCGCTGCCCTTTTCTTTAGTTCATTTTGGTAACTAAATCCCTACGTCCCGAAGATGACACCAAGGTTACACCGCTTGACGCCTGGATGGTGGCACCCAATGGCACTCACACGTCCTCTTGAAGTTGTGCCAAGTCAGGCGTTTCGGGAATGGCGTAAGAGTGCGTTCTGCTGACATCAAGGTGGCTCGCGAGTGGCACTTGGGTGGTACCCCGGTGGCACTTATGGTGGCGAGTGGCATCGTCGACATGGTACCGCTGCCGTGGCACCAACTGGTACCCGCCTGCTGCCGGGGCACGGCACCCGCGGCCGGGCACTGGGCAGCAGGAGGTAGCAGCGTGAGGCCACAGCGGCTGGAGAGCGCTTGCTGGTTTTGTCCAAGTTATACGAAGCTGTGACTCCTTTGGCACCAAAGTGGCCCTCCGGTAACACTTGGGTGGCACTCAGATGACAAGATGTGATCGAGGGTGAATATCTATCGAGAGCTAGAGTGTGAGAGGTGACAGGCATACCGCGAGAGCGAGTGGGGAGCGAGCGAGCGAGAGAGAGCGAGAGCGAGTGCGAGACAGAGCGAGGAAGACGCGAGGCAGACGGTGTTGATTGGGAGGGTCTTTGAGGATAGCGTTGAATATTTTGCTGTTACATGTTTTATCTTCTCATATCGACAGTAGACGAGGATAGATAAGTAGATACATAGTAGCTGATAACTCGCTGGGACAGATTGTGCCCCCGAGGATTTTATATTGAATGTTATCTGTGTTAGTTTTCAGAAGTTTTCGGTGATTGTGTGGATGACGACGGTTAATATTTTGGTAATATTTCTACCAGGTGTAGCATAAACCTTTTCTGTCTGCAAAGATACTTTTGAACTCACCTTTCCTGTTGTGTAGTTTTGAATTGGTCCAACGTACCAATAGCTATTACTATATGAAATGCTGGCCGGCGAGAGGGCTTCAGAGCTGCCTCGTCAGGAGAACAAGACTATAAGAATATATTTGTATGAAGTGAAACGCAGCGCAGAGTGTTGGGGTCTCAGGAGAAGAAAAAAAAAAAAACAGAAAAAAAATATAAAAAAAAAGATATATATATAGATCGCCTTCAGGATGCTGCTGTAGTTACCAACAGGTCTGGTCTGGTCGCTCTAAAATGTCATTTGACTCATGGGAAGGGCAAAAAAAAAGAAAAAAAAAGAAAAAAATGAAAATAGAAAAAAAGAAAAGAAAAAAAAAGGAGATTTTTTGAGAAGAAAAAAAAGATAAAATTGCTATGAAGTCCCACCTCATTTCATTGGATTGGGGATCCTTGTTTTCGTATTGTAGTCTATTTGAAACTAAAAAAGAAAAAAAAGATAATCACTGTAATTGCCATTGTAATTAGAAAAAAAGACTAATTCTGTAGGAAGTCATGAGCGACGGCGGTGGCGGGCAGCGTGGGCGGCATGTGGGCGGCCAGGGCTAAATGGGGCTGGCGGAACTAAGCTTGGTTCGTGCCCCCCCCCCTCCCCACCTCCTCACGCCCGTATGTGACAACCTCGACGCCTCACGCCCGCCCACGCCACGCCCTCCCGACGCCCGCGGACGCCCTCGCTCACGGCTTGTTACGGGCTCCAGAAATTTCTTCAGACTGTCTTTGTAACCATACTTGCATCTCAAATTATTATGCAGCCCATTCCTGTTTCATATATGGATTCATTATGATTGTATTTCTAGTCACAAAGTTACTACTATTTTTCTAAACAGTGCCGCCACACCTGGCTTGCCGGGGCATGACAGGCTGTCTGCAAGTATAATATAATAATATATTCATTTTTATAATTTCTTATGTTTTTATTATTGTGAGAGAATTAATAAATGTGTAGTTTGCAAATTTACCATTTGATTTATTTAAGTTTACATCACAAACTGACCTTCACCTTCCTACTATACTTAAGTGTTCTCGGCTGACGGTATTCTGAGACCACGCTTGAGAAGACGAACAAAGCCTCGGGTCTCAAGACTCAGGGCTCAAGGCTCAGGGCTCAGGTCTCAGGCTCATCTTGAGACGCGGGAGGACTGGGGAACCCGGGCCGAACAAGGGTTATCTCAGAAAGCCAACGCTCATTTTTAAAATTGAATATATATATATACACGCCTGCACGTATAAACACACACACACACACACACACACACACACACACACACACACACACACACACACACACACACACACACACACACACACACACACACACACACACACACACACTCATACACACTCATACACTCACACTCACTCACTCACACAAACAATAGACATATAAACACACCCATACATAATATATGTATAAACAGAAATTGGTGGATCATCCAAGACCGTTCAATCGAGTGGTGGTTAGCGAGTGATTAGAGAGAGGTAATGCATGTGTCATTAATTTTATACAGAAAGGAGTCCTGAGTCAGTCCGCCACTAGGTACAAATAGATATTTACGATTCAGCAAGCAGTATTTTCTAGCGCGTCCGGTTCAAAGGGCAATAAGGAATTTTCACTTCTTGACCTTTTAACTAATGAAAAAGAAAAACTTAAACGAAATTCCTTGTTAGCCATCTTTGGGTCCGGAAGCGGCGCAAACCTAGAGAGAAAGAGAGTGATAAGAAACATTTGAAAATATATATAGTTAAGAAATAATTACTTTAGTAGTTTAAACTCCCACTCGGTATTTGCAAATTTGAGAGGAGAGAGAATGAATTTTTTTTTTTTTTCATATAATGCCCTGTCAGCTGCCAGAGAGCAAATCAATATATAAATAAAAGAGATATACAGTATACACAATAGACTTAGACCTTGTCAGCATTGTATTAGGAATTAGATTTTTTTCGTGTACAAACCTCAAATTAACTTCTAAGATCTCTAAGGCTTAGGAAAACGACACGGGAGACTAACATGAAAAAAGATATAGCACGTTTTTCCCACTTATTCAGCCTAGTAATAGCGAGCAGAGAAGTTAGTGCTATTCATACATAAATACATACTCGTAATTGCCTATAATGATTCTCATTGTGTGCAAGAGAGAGGTGAAGGGAGAGAGAAGGAGAGGGAGAGGAAGAGAGAGAGAGAGAGAGGGAGAGAGAGAGAGAGAGAGAGAGAGAGAGAGAGAGAGAGAGAGAGAGAGTAAAGCAGAGAGAGAGAGAGAGAGAGTGAAGTGTGTGTGTGTGTGTGTGTGTGTGTGTGTGTGTGTGTGTGTGTGTGTGTGTGTGTGTGTGTGTGTGTGTGTGTGTGTGTGTGTGTGTGTGTGTATGTGCACGCAAAAGCATTTGTATGTATATAATATACCACCAAAAAATCTTTATAGCATTCTAAGTCAGTATTGATTAACAGTAGGAATGTAATATCTTTATCAAGAAAGCCGTAGTCTATCATTTCTCCCTTAAGGCATTATATGCGAGATATATATAGCTCGGGGACGAAAGAAACGAGAGAGAACGAGAGAGAGAGACGCTGACGTGGATATGGCAACACTACAGAGTCAATACACTTAATTAAGTTTCGATTTCATATTGACTTGGGAGAGAAACAAACTCCATTATCAAAAAAAAGGCAAACTTTCTTTAAGTAAGTTCATGTATAGAAAACAAAACTAAGCAAAACAAAAGACAAAAAAGATAAAGAAAAGAAAACGAATAAAAATAATGTGACATATCAATGCCATGGGATATAATATTAGTAGTTAACTGATGACTCAGATGGCGAAAGTGGCACAGACTGAGTTAAATCACTGAGGGACCTAATTACATCTGACTTGTTATGAGGTAAGCGCTAATGGGGTCTGCTAATGAACGCCCCACGTTTTTTTTCACCCCTCCCCCCCTTACCCCACCTCCGTGAACAACCAGAAAGTACCCACCCAACTTAGTCCACTAACCTACCCACCCCATCCATCTATCTACCTACCCACGTCCACTCACCAATCCACCTAACGTCAATTTTATCTACCTATCTGCCTATATCCACCAACCTACCCAACCCTTTCCTTTTTTCCTTATTTTTCCCCACCCGTCCACCTTAACCCACCCACTTTAACCCACCCACCCAACCCACCCAACCCACATTAACCTTCGAACCCTCCGCAGGCTCAGTCTCGAACCTTACATTCTCTCGCCAGGCCATTTACTTGTGATACTTACTGTACAAACTTAATCCACGTGATTTGGACCCACTACGGATTGGCGAAGCCCTGTGGATGCATGGTTAGGGCACAGGAAAGGGGGGAGGGAAGAGAGAGAGAGAGGAATAAGCGGGGGAATGGAAGAAACAGAGGGATAAAGGAGGCTGGGGAGAGCGAGCGAACAAAGAGAGAGAGAGAGAGAGAGAGAGAGAGAGAGAGAGAGAGAGAGAGAGAGAGAGAGAGAGAGAGAGAGAGAGAGAGAGAGAGAGAGAGAGAGAGAAAGAGAGAGAGAAGAATAAAAGGGGACATAGCGAGGAACAAAATCCGGAGTAGGAAATGGAGAGTGGTAGGTAATGGAGGGGGAGAGAGATAGAGAGAGATAGAGAGGGAGCGACAAAGAGAGAGAGAGAGAGAGAGAGAGAGAGAGAGAGAGAGAGAGAGAGAGAGAGAGAGAGAGAGAGAGAGAGAGAGAGAGAGAGAGAGAGAGAGAGAGAGAGAGAGAGAGAGAGAGAGAGAGAGAGAGAGAGAGAGAGAGAGAGAGAGAGAGAGAGAGAGAGAGACGACTTAAAAGGAGGGACAGAAACAATTAATATTGAAATTAGAATCTTCGAAATACGTTTTTCAGTTCCATATCATAGAGATGTTTATAATACGATGATTAATGAAATAATGAGAAAAAAAAAAATTGCTCTACCTCAGTCTGTTAGTGATGTGTATCGGTATCTGGGCTTTTTAAACTTAAGTGCTTATTTTCTAAGGAAAACTGAACAAGGAAGGGAAGGGAATGGGAGGGAAGGGGAAGGTAATGCGAAATGAAGACTCGAATAAAGAGACAGAGAAATGTCTAATAACAAGGATTTTTTTTTTCTTAAAGAAAGAAGCGAAATAGACTC
Organism: Penaeus chinensis; assembly: GCF_019202785.1. Taxonomy (NCBI): domain Eukaryota; kingdom Metazoa; phylum Arthropoda; class Malacostraca; order Decapoda; family Penaeidae; genus Penaeus; species Penaeus chinensis. Next base: position 7,606,822 of record NC_061831.1, read on the forward strand.
CCTTATCGCTGCAAGGTGTTGTTGAGAATAGACCAGGGGGGGGAGTGGGTGGGTGGGTCTCTCAGCCCACCCACCTACCAACGCCCACCATTGAGTAAGGCCCTGTTGTGTACTTATATTCTAAGTGTGTGGTATACACATATAGATGGAATATACGTAGTGTACTATAAGGAGATGACAACAGCATACTTAAGCTAAGCCAATAGGCGTAAGAACATTAAAAAAAGAATCTGTAACAGTATGTAATAACAGTACCTTATAATGTACGATGCTAGGGGTAGTGAGAACCCCTACCTTGGCTTCAGACAACTCTAACTGAAAGGCTGAAGTGATACGGCCCAACACACAAAGCTATGCTATCATGGGTCGCCTGAAGTGTTGTTCCAGCCAGTAGCCTACCCTAGCCGGCCTGAACACTTGGATAACCTTGTATTACTCTTTTTCTTTTGCCTACTTTTTTTTCCTCATATCTTTTCCTCTGTCGTCATTGCAGTTTTCCTCCTTCATCTTCCTTCCCCTTTCCTTATTCTCCACGACGTCTCCCCGAACTTCCTCGTAATACTTTCTTCCTTTCTTTCCTCCTCCAATTCCTCTCCCTCCTCCCTCTCCTCCTCCTTCCTCTCGTCCTCCTTCCTCCTACCCCCTTCCACACACTACGCCCGCCTTGACACTCCCCTAGAAACCTGTATTAATCCAAACCTTGTATTCGCTGGCCTCTAAAACCCTTTTCAATGTGTTGCGTTTTCGAGACACATGATACATAGCAAGTGGGTGTGGTCCCATGTCCTGTTATCGCCTTCAGTAACGGGTTTATCGTCTACCACCGAACCTGTAGTGTAGCGAGGTGTCACTTCTCGTGTTTGTATACAGCTTTTTGCCATTAGTAGAGTTTATCTTTTATAAATTATGTCTCATCGATGCTATCTGAACAAGATGCTGGTATTAAGATAGTTTTAAGTGTAAGACAGACCCTATATAAAAAAATAATTAAAGAAGATATTAACAATATGGAGATAACTGTATGTGTATATAAGTTTATTTGCATTTGTAGATGAAAGGGGTTATGATAACGAGAGAGAGAGAAAGAAAAAAAAAGCTTTAATATTGTGCACACTTTAGTAACCTTACAGTTGTGTCAGGTAAACCGAGTTACCTCTCATCCCAGGGGGAAGGTGAGGGTCATTAATGCCAAGGCCTTGCGTGGCACTTTGGTGACATTGGCACTCTCTACGCTCGACGCTCTTTTGCTTTTCATTTCACTTTTTTTTTGAGTGAAAAAAGTGATGACTGATCTGATCGTGGTGAAGACGTGATAAGTAAATGAATGATAAGAAATGATGATATGAGGAATAGGAGGAGGAGGAAGAGGAGGAGGAGGAGGAGGAGGAAGAGGAGGAGGAGGAGGAGCAAGAAGTGGACGTAGAAACAAAAGAATGAGGAAAAATGTGTTTATCTTTTGAGAAAAGGATTAGAAAAAAAGTTGGATTGATGAAAGAAATAGAAAGAAATTGAAGATATTTGTGAATGAAAGGAACAGTAGAAAGATAGCGAAAGAAAGAACCAGACAAAGTGATTGATAAGAGATGCGTTGTATTGACTAATTTCCTTTATTCTGATTTAATTTTTTGTATGACATCTTCACTGCGTTCTTAAAAAATGAGAATGAAATAAAATACGACAGATAAACTGATGTAAATAACACACACACACACACACACACACACACACACACACACACACACACACACACACACACACACACACACACACACACACACACACACACACACACTATACTTGATATATTCAACTATAACCTATACATTCAGGAGATAGTTATGCAAGAGTCACTCAACATCAGTTTACAGAAGTCACCCCTCGGAGATAGCATCATACCTGAATCGAAAACGGGGCCAATAGCACGTATGAAAACAGATATGTTGATGTTATGTGTAAAGTGATACTCCTATGAAATTCCGGTGCATGTTCAGTTCCACGTGAGCACCAGCATAATGATGGTTAATGTCATTCTTGATAGAAACAAGTTATGTTCGAATATGCATTTTCAATTATCGATTTTTTTTTTTTTTTTTTTTTTTTTTTAGGGAATGACATAATTATTTGTCATTATCATTGCCTTTTATTAGTTATTTTCATATATAAGCGTTGTGTGTCATAAATCATCATGCTTATGGCTTAACCACCGATACAGATCATGTGACTCAATTCCGCTTTTTCTGCATGGTTATTATATGTGATGTTGATTACGTTTCTATAAAAAAAAGAAAATAGAGAAAAAGAGAGAGGAAGATGAGAAAGTTTTTCTCTTTGTTTTCTTTTGTCATGAGTGTCTATAAAAACATGCAAACAGATGAAAATGATGTTGTTGAAAAAGGAATTTTGAAAGGAAGAAAGAACATAAAACATTGCCATTGAAATATATATATATATATATATATATATATATATATATATATATATAAATAGGCAATATAAATCTATGTATACCAAGAAAAAAACAAAAAGCAAAGACAATATAAACCCAAAGCCATTATTATTCTCTCGGTGAAGAAAATAACAGCATTCTTGTGCATAACTTGTCAGAT
>NC_061831.1:7644427-7646927 GCF_019202785.1 Penaeus chinensis
ACAGACGGTACACAAAAGCATTACGTATTCAACCTCTTCGTGTTCCTTAACGTCGCTTGAAGGAAATCCGAGAGGGATCTGAAAGAGTCTTTGATCTTGAAGAACTCTACTTTCAGAACACGAAGAGAGGGAGTGAGAGACAGACAGAGAGAGAGAGAGAGAAGATGAGAGAGAGAGAGAGAGATGAGAGAGAGGAGAGAGAGAGACGAATGAGCGAGAGAGAGAGAGAAGACAGACAGACAGAGAGAGAGATGAGAGAGAGAGAGGAGGAAAGAGAGAGAGAGAGATGATAGATATAATAGATAGAGAGAGGAGAGAGAGAGAGAGAGAGAGAGAGAGAGAAGAGAAGAAGATGAGAGACGAGAGAGGGAGAGGAGAGAGAGAGAGAGAGAGATGAGAGATGAGAGAGAGGAGAGAGAGAGAGAGAGAGAGAGAGAGAGAGAGAGAGGTGAGAGATGAGAGAGAGAGGAGAGAGAAGAGAGAGAAAAGAGAAAATAAAGAGAGGAGAGAGAGAGGAGAGAGAGCAAGAGAGGAGAGAGAGAGAGAGAGAGAGGAGAGAGGAGAGAGAGAAGAAGAGAGAGAGCGAGAGAGAGAAGAGAGGGGGGGGAGAGAGGGGGAGGGGAAGGGGGAAGAGAGAGAGAAGAGAGAAGAGAGAGAGAGAGGGAAAAGAGAGGAGAGAGAGAAGAGGGGAGAGGGTATATATTTCATACTTTTATTTATTTATTATACATATACAACAAGAAAGGGAGACAGAACAGTTATACGCACTGCCCTTCCCCGGAAGACCCCAGCTGTTATGTCTCCGAAAGGTTAAAACAATACCGCGTATATTAACCAACGGGCAGACCCCAAACCTTTCGGCATCCAAACACCAACAGGGGGTAGGGACGATCAATTTAGGATTCGAGATAACTTACCCAAGGATTACGGTGTTGAGTTATCCTAATGACTGTGGACTAAGTTTGACGATCGAAGTACATCTCCCTTGTTGAGTTTGTAAGCCTTTGGGGCAACTTGGTGAATGTCACGTCGAGCCTTTTCCTTGTGGAAGCATTTTGCGGGTTTTGCATTTAATTTTGGGGTTATCGAACGTGGCTGTGTTCGGATCGTGTTTTGTTTTGTCTTGTTCATTCCGTTTTGTTTGGTGGCTTAAATTAGTTGTTTTTTTCTCTTTGTTCTTTCTTTCTTTCTTCGTCTCTAATAATAATGATAATAATCATGATAATGATAACAACGACAACAACAACAAAACAACAACTAACAACAACGAAATAATAACACATATAATGATAATGATAATAATAACACAACTTATAATAATAGTAGTATCAGTAGGAAAAATAAGATGATAATAATAATAAAAAAAATAATGATAATAATAATAATAATGATAAAAATAATAATAGTGATTGTGAAAATAATGATGATAATGATAATAATGATGATAATGTTGATAATAATTATGATAATGATAATAATGATAGTAATGTTAATAATAATAATGATAGTGATAATAAGAGCAATAATAATAACAAAAATAATTATGATAATGGTAACAGGAATAATAATAATAATAATAATAATAATAACAACAACGACAACAACCAAAATGATAACAGTTCTTATGATGATGATAATAATAATGATGATAATAATGATAATAATAATAATAATAATAATAATAATAATAATAATAATAATAATAATAATTAAAAAAAATAATAATAACAACAACCAAAATGTTATTATGATGATAATAATGTTAATAATGATCACGATTATAATGATATTAATAATGATAACATTAATGATGATAATAATAGGATGATGATAATATAAATGATAATAATAATAACAGTCTTATAATGTTAATGATAATGATTGCAGTAATAACAGTAGAAATAATGATAATGATAAAAAATAAGGATAATAATGATAAGATATATGACAAAAAATAATATAGTAATAATAATAATAATGATGATAGTAATAATAATAACAATAATGATAATAATAATAAAGCAATATAAATGATTATGATACTAATACTACCACTACTACTATTACTACTACTACTACTTATAATAAAATGATAATACTAATGATAATGACTGCAATAATGACAGTAGAAATAAAGATAACAATGAAAACTAATGGTAATAATGATAAGATATGTAAGTAATAATAATAATGACAACAATAATAATGATAATGATAATGATAATAATATTAATGATAATGAAATAACAATGATAACAATAATGATAATTCTAATGCTAACAACAATATTAACTGCAACAACAAATACAATAGCAGTAATAGTAATAATAATTAATATCATCATTATGACGATAAATATAATTGTAATAATAGTAATAATAATAACAATGAAGACACTACTACTAGCAAAATAATAGTAATGATAAAACTAATAACAACAACCATAATAATGATAAAGATCATAATAATGATAATAGTAATGATAATAATGATAATGATA
>NC_061831.1:7651927-7654427 GCF_019202785.1 Penaeus chinensis
TCTCTATTTATATATCTTATTTATTCATTAATTTATCTATTATCTTGGCCGTTGATTCGTTCCAGATGCATAACGATAATGATGACAACAAGAACAATGATAATGATAGTGATATTGATTAAGATGAAAATAATGACGATGATGATCATTACTTTGATTATTATGATGAGGATTATGATGTTGATTATGATAATCATAACAGCAACAATAATAATGATAATAATGATAATAATAATGATAATAACAACATCACCAGCAATAATACTAATAATTATAAGGGTAATACATATAATGATAATGCTTGATAATAATGACAGTAAAAATAATGATAATGATAATAGTAATGAAAGTAATGATAATGATAATAATAATATTAATGAAAGTAATGATAATGATAATAATGATCGTACTACACTAACAACAACAACTGATACTACTACACCCACTACTACTACTACAACTACTACTACAAATACTATAACTACTACTACTACTACAGCTACTTCACCCACTACTACTACTACAACGACTACTACAAATACTATAACTACTACTACTACTACTACAACAACTACTACTACTACTACTACAACAACTAGTACTACTACTACTACAACTACTACTACTACTACTACTACAACAACTAGTACTACTACTACTGCAACTACTACTACTAATACTACTATTACTACCAATCTCAACAAATGATAAAACAACAGTAAAATAAAACAACGGAAAACAGAACAGAACAGTGACACCTCATGACGTCTCGCGTTGTATTATCATTCTTACTACGCCATTCATAAAAAAAAGTGACATCTTGTAGTATTATAACATGAGGCAATTCGTAAAATGGAGATTAAGCTGAATGTGTCACAAAACCTGAAGTAAAGATCATTGCAGAATTGCAAGGTAAATGGCATAATTCTGCATGCTATAGAATATTATATTTCTTTCCCGCTTTTGATTATATATTGTAATTAGTATTTTGTTTTTCTATCATCCTCTGTGTGTATTATCTTTTCCATTTTTTATTTCTTGATCATCATTAGAGATAGAGATTAAATGAGAAACACACAGATAGAAGAGAAGAAAAACACTAATACTGTTTAAGCTTCTCTAAGTAGAGTCAGTCACAAGACAATGAGACCGACAGTGATGAGCAACAGACACACAAACACACAAACACACACACACACATACACACACACACACACACACACACACACACACACACATACACACACACACACACACACACACACACACACACACATATATATATATATATATACAGATATACATACACACACACACACACATACACACACACACACACACACACACACACACACACACACACACACACACGAACACACACATATATATATATATATATATATATATATATATATATATATATAAGAAAAATAAAGAAATAGATAGAACGAATAAAAAGAGAAAAAAAAAACGAATATAGAAAAACAGAGACACGCAATAGAGATAAATGAAAACAAAACACACACGCCAAAGCGCATCCCAAGTCACACATTGTACCTATCCACTTCATCCCAATCCTTTCTCATCTCTCCCTATCCTTTGCAGCGTCAGATCAAAGGCGAGGTGACAGCATCCTATCGCCCGGAGGAGAGACTGCTGCTGACTGTCTGGAGCATTTACCTTATCACTCGCTGATTGGTTTCTTTTCCAATATAGGAATGGCAATGGGGTCTTCAAAGATGTTAATCTCGGCTGGGATTATTGGGTAGCCGTCAAATACAATTTTGATTGAAGGAAGCATAATTGTACTACGCCACACACACACACGCGCATACATACACACACACACACACACACACACACACACACACACACACACACACACACACACACACACATATATATATATATATATATATATATATATATATATGTATATATATGTGTGTGTGTGTATGTATATACGTGTATATATATATATATATATATATATATATATATATATATATATATATGTATGTATGTATATACATGTATATATATATATATATATATATATATATATATATATATATATATATATACATATATATATGTGTGTGTGTGTGTGTGTGTGTGTATGTGTGTGTGTGTGTGTGTGTATATACATGTGTGTGTATATATATATATATATATATATATATATATATATATATATATATATATACATATATATATGTGTGTGTGTGTGTGTGTGTGTGTGTATGTGTGTGTGTGTGTGTGTGTGTATATACATGTGTGTGTGTATATATATATATATATATATATATATATATATATACATATATATATATATATATATATATATATATGTATATATATATATATATATATATATATATATACATATATATATATATATATGTGTGTGTGTGTGTGTGTGTGTGTGTGTGTGTATGTGTGTGTGTGTGTGTGTGTGTATATACATGTGTGTGTGTATATATATATATATATATATATA
>NC_061831.1:7671927-7677436 GCF_019202785.1 Penaeus chinensis
TCTATCAGTTCCATTATGTAGCTATCTAACAATTCTGTATTTATTAATCTTTTTTGTCTATCAATTCCATTATGTAGCTATCTATCGATTCACTCTCTATTTAGTAATCTATTTTGTCTATCAATTAAATTACGATGCTATCTATCTATTCGTCTATCTGCTAATCCTACATTTATGTCTTTATTATGCTCCTGTTTATTTATTAATTAATTATTATAATTATTGAATTTATTATTATCATTAAAAAAAGTAATATGAATTAACTTGTATGATACAAATAATAATAATAATAATAATGATAATATAAAATACTAACAAGGAAAGGAAAAGGAATTGCCAAAAAAATCAAATTACCATAAGATGAATAAAATTAAAAACGAATTAAATAATAATAATAATAAAAAAAAAAAAAATGATGAAAATACATATTGATAAAAATCCGATTTCAATGAAAAGACGAAGCGAGACGTAATTCGAGTGGGAGAGAAGGAGATAATGAGGATACACATATAGATAGATAGATAGATTGACTGGTTGATAGAAAGATAGATAGATTGAAAGTTAGATAGATAGATTGACTGGTTGATAGAAAGATAGATAGATAGGCAGATAGATAGATAGGATAGATATGCGCATCATTATCAACATCATGGGTTTGCGCGCGCGCGCGCGTGTGTGTGTGTGTGTGTGTGTGTGTGTGTGTGTGTGTGTGTGTGTGTGTGTGTGTGTGTGTGTGTGTTTGTGCATGTGTGTGTGTGTGTGTGTGTGTGTGTGTGCTATAAGCATATTATTTAATATGTATACCACATACATGCCCCTTCCCAAAAAAGAGAAATAAATAAATAATAAAAAAATGAACAAGTTAGATAAAAATTTATTCACACCATTACACGATCTATTTACAGTTTCCAATACGACGTCATGTACAGCTTTTGAATAAATTTCCCATTACCTATTTTGTGGTAAAATTATTAATAATGGTTCATAAAAGGGAAGGATGTGGGCTATTAACCACGAATTTATGACCCATAAGACGCGGATCTATCGTCGTGTATGGGCGGCTTCTCCTGCTTTTGAAAATATAGGGAAAAGGAATTTGGGGAAAAAAGAAAGAAAAAAAAAAACAGAAAGAAAAAAGAAAAACAAGAAAAAACAGAAAGAAAAGAAAAAAGAAAGAAATGAAAAAAAAAAAATATATATGTGTGTGTGTGTGTGTGTGTGTATGTGTGTGTGTGTGTGTGTGTGTGTGTGTGTGTGTGTGTGTAATAAAAAGCAAACAAATGTGGATGTATTTAGGTAGTTACGTACCAGGATAACATTTATGTAAACACATGTATGCATGTAATGTTTATTTGTGTTTTTTTGTCCATCTGTCTGTCTGTATGTGTGTAAGTGTATATGTATGTATGTTTCTGTATGAATGTTCATGTTCGCAGTTATCGTTGCTGTTGTTGTTATTTTTTGTTGCTGTAGCTGTAGTAGTAGTAATAGCAGTCGTTTCAATTGTCGCTGTTGTTGTCACCCACATTATTACAACTATTATTATCGTAATTATTGTCGTTGTTGTTATCAGCGATAGCATCTTAATCAGAAATTAGAAAAAAAAAAGGAAATTTAATCAGACTAATCCTACACAACTTTTTTTTTGTTTTTTCTTTATCATGAAATTGACCAAATTTGGCCATCCACCCGATCTTTAAAAAACGGTTAATTGAACACATTGTCTTTGTGCTTTGAGATTAATTAAATGAAAGTATATTTTTTCCGATTCATTGTTTTCACGTTGACACAGATACTGAGTGTCAGGGTCATGATTAATTACTGTGTACGAGGATGGTGATGATGACAGTGATGGGGATAATAGTGATGGTGGTGATGATAGTGATGGTGATGATGATGATAGTGATGGTGGTGATGATAGTGATGATAATGATGATGACAGTGATGGTGATAATAGTGTGATGATGATAATGATGATGATGACAGTGATGGTGATAATAGTGATGATGATAATGATGATGATGATAGTGATGGCGATAATGATGATGATAATAGTGATGATGATGATTATGATGATGATAGTGATGGTGAAAATGATGGCATGATATTGATGGTGATGATGATAGTGATGATGATGATGATGATAGTGATGATGATAGTGATGGTGAAAATGATGGCGATGATATTGATGGTGACGATGGTGATGATAGTGATGGTGATGATGATGATAGTGATGGTGATGATGATGATAGTGATGGTGATGATAATGATGATGGTGATGATAGTGATGATGATAGTGATGGTGATGATGATGATGATAAAGATGGTGTTAATGATAATGATGGTGATGATAATAACGCTAGTAATAATGCTGATAGTGATGGTGATAATGATGAAGATAATGAGAAAAAATTGAGAAATTGAGGAAAATTATAGTAAAGAGTGATGATGATAAAGAAAACGATAATGATAATTATAACGATGATTAAGATTATAATGATAATGATGGCATAAGGATAATAATGATAAAGATAATGATTATATTGATATTGATAGCAATAGTGATGATATATGATATATATATATAAATATATATATATATATATATATATATATATATAAACATATTCATACACACACACATATAAATATATATATATATATATATATATATATATATATACTTATTTAGTATCACTGATGATGATAATAATGATAATAGTAATAATAATAGTAATTACAATAATAATATTGATGATAATAATAGCAAAAATAATAGTAATAATAATGATAATAACAATTATGGTGATGATAATAATAATAGTTAGAACAGTGATGATGATAATGATAATGAATAAGGAATGACAAAAACGATATTAATGATAAAAAAATTAATGATGATGATAATGATAAGAATAAGGATAAGAATAATGATGAGGATTATGCTAATAATAATAATAATAATGATAATAATAATAATAACAATAATTATTATAATAGTAATAATAATAACAATAATAATGATAATAGTAATAGCAATAATAACAATAATAATAATAATAATAATAATAATTATTATAATAATAATAGTAATAATAATAATAGTAATAGTAATAATAACCATAGTAATGATGATAATAATAACTGTACTACTACTAATACTACTTCCTCTATTATTACTACTACTACTACTAATACTAATAATAATAACAATGACAATAAAATAAAAACCACACAATAATACAAATGGTAATGATAATCATCATCATAATGATAATCACAAAAACAACAACAACGATAAAAAATCTCCTCGCGACAAACTCCTTACTCATGCTACTGCTTACGACGGGAGAATGAAAGGCTTTTACTATTTTGCCATTTTTAATTCATTCATGAATGAGTTATGCCGCTTACTTGTGTGTTTATTCGTTTTACACACACACACACACACACACACACACACACACACATACACATGTACATATACCTGCACATGCACATACACATGTACATACACATAACATACACATGCACGCATACACACACTCACACACAAGCACACCAACATTATATATATAGAGAGAGATAGATAGATAGATAGATAGATAGATATGTAAGTATTTACAGTTTTCTTTACTATATTAATACATTCCATCTTTCAGTTTTTGTATTCCTTAAAATCTGCTATCATTTCCTCTCCCGTTAACTTTCCTAATTCGGCCCAACACTCGAGTTCCATCAACGGATCCATTAACGCCGGCTAATGGGCCTTGATCCTGTTGCAAAGACAGCGCGATCGTTAAAAGACACAGGATAAGCACTGGGTACACGGTTGCTCTCGATTGCTCTTGTACCTCTGTTTATCCGTTTATCTGTTTTCCTTTCTTTCTTTCATTTCGGTGTTTTTGGAGAACTGTTTGTCAAGTTGAATGTTTGTTGTTCTGTTTCTTTTTTTTGTGTTTCGTTTTTGTTTGTGTGTCTTTCTTTCTTTCTGCTTCTTTTCTGTCTCCCCTCCCTCTCTCTCTTTCTCTCTCTCTCTCTCTCTCTCTCTCTCTCTCTCTCTCTCTCTCTCTCTCTCTCTCTCTCTCTCTCTCTTTCTCCCTCTCTCTCTCTCCCTCCTCCCTCTCTCTCTCTATCCCTCTCTCTCTCTCTCTTTCTCTCCCTTCACCCCTACCTCCCCCCCCCGCTCTCTCTCTCTGTCTCTTCCTCACTCCCTCTCTTCGTCCCTCCCTCCCCTTCCTCTCTCTCTCTCTCTCTCTCTCTCTCTCTCTCTCTCTCTCTCTCTCTCTCTCTCTCTCTCTCCTCCTCCTCCTCTCTCTCTCTCTCTCTCTCTCTCTCTCACCCTCCCTCCACTCCTTCCCTCCCCCTCTCTCTCTCTCTCTCTCTCTCTCTCTCTCTCTCCTCCCTCCCTCCCCCTCCCCCCCCTCTCTCTCTCTCTCTCTCTCTCTCTCTCTCCCCCTCCCTCCTTCCCTCTCTCTCTTTCTTTCCTTCGATCTCCCGGAGCAGACATGGTGATTTTTCTTGTCGTTGAAAATCTTGACATCCAAGTGACAGATGTTAGCTTTAGAAACGACAAGAATTACCTGCAGCGTAAGTAGAAGTGTCAGCGACATGACGACCTTGACATGACATGACACGACACGACAAGGAAGTGGTGATGACGTCATTTCCGGGAGAGAGAAAGGAAAACTAGGTCAACGTGTGAAATCAGAAGGGAAATTTATAGGAAAATCAAAGGGTCGTTTGTCAAGGAGTCCGTTGTCTTGGTATCACAAATCATATCGAGCTGATTAATTCGCACGAGGCCTGCCCTTTCCTTCTCTCTATTTCTCTCTCTCTCTCTCTCTCTCTCTCTCTCTCTCTCTCTCTCTCTCTCTCTCTCTCTCTCTCTCTCTCTCTCTATCTCCCTTCCCCCTTTCTCTCTCTTCTTCCTTTCTCCTCCCCCCCCCCCCTCTCTCTCTCTCTCTCTCTCTCTCTCTCTCTCTCTCTCTCTCTCTCTCTTTCTCCCACCCCTTTCTCTCTCTTCTTCCTTCTCCTCCCCCCCACCCTTCCTCTCCCTCTCTCTCTTTCCTTCGCCCCCTCCCTCCAAAATAATGGTAATAATAATAATAATAACAATAACAATAACAATAACAATGATTATAAAACAACTACTACTAATAAAAGTAACGATAACAATTATACCAATAAAAAAGCGTGTTGGATTCAAAGCCTCTCCCCCGCCTTATGCATTCGACTGGAGCTTTCATTAGGAGAACGAACATGCAAACCCTCGGTGCCTGTATCCCAAGTCTCAGCTGGTAAGGCCAATTATCTCGGGAGGAGGTTGAAACTCTGTCTTATAAGAAAAGGGACAGTGACTCTTCCTTCAGTGGGTTCCTTCCTGGAAACCTTCTCAGATACTTACGCTTTCAAATCTGATTGTGTGTGTGTTTGTGTGTGTGTGTGTGTGTGTGTATGTGTGTGTGTATATGTGTGTGTGTGTGTCTAAAACTCTCTCTCTCTCTCT
>NC_061831.1:7697536-7702536 GCF_019202785.1 Penaeus chinensis
ACTATTATCATTATATTTTAGAGTGAAGGAAATAAATAGCGAAGAACAGAATGATAGGAATGGAGAAGACTATCAAAAAATATAAGCCATAGAAGAAGAAGAAAAAAATAATTATATGCGCGTGTTAGTTAAGCACAAGTGTGTGAGTTTATGTGCGTGTGTACGTCAGCAGCTCCGTGTGCGTGTGTCTTCGTGTGTCATGATGATTTCCGATCACGAAAGTACTTCACAATAACAACAAAAACAACAACAACAACAAACATAGTTAAAACACCATCTATCACAACGACCGAAATCTATTTTTTTTTTTTTTTTTTTTTTTTTTTTTTTTTTTTTGAGATCAGCGGCGAATGAATGCTTCTCGAACTTTCTCCATTAAAAGCTAGGAGTAGTCTAAAGCAAGTTGCATTAGGTAAATGGCTTCCCTTCTTCCCTCGACGTCTGTTAATCCATAATTGTTTGACTTTGCAAATGACCTCGCTCGTTGCAATTTCGACTGGCGTTTGCAACATTTCGGTGTCAGGGAAGGTGAACTATCTACAGCTTCCAAGAAAGGCTTGGTTTGATAATGTAGCATTGTGTAGAACTGTGTTTGTGTCATAATGCGCTAGTTGTTTTTGCCTTCTGCTCGATGAGTTTTCGCCACGTCAGTCTGTAATGGATTGTTCTGGAAAATGAAATAAACAAAGGAGTACTGCTTGTTTATGTTTCTGTCTTTCATGTAAATATTCATGTTACGAGGCCAGTATCATGAGTGAAATCGAGAAAAAATATAGCATTATAGTATTCCTGTGACACTACAAAGAAATGTCATTTACACTGACAGTTTCTAGTTATTATATTAAAACAAATAACAAACACATATGATAGTCAGTATATTGTTGTTATTTAGGTCAGAACACACGCCACATCTAGAAAGAAAATGAGTAGGTGATTCTAATTCATAATATTGTGGTTTTAGTTGTGTTTTGCCTTGAAGGAGTTTCGAATTGTACTGAATTAACGCGAAAAGATATGCCATTGCTGCGCTTTTTAAATATACACACGGAAACACATACACACAGGCACACATATAAACACGTAAGCACAAACGCACGCACACACACCTATACACACACACACACACACACACACACACACACACACACACGCGCGCGCGCGCACACATATACACACATGAATGCACATGCAAACATACACACGAACACTAACTAACACGTAAATCTTTGTGTGCATGTATTAAAAATTTATATGAAACAAAAATATACGTTCTCTTTTACATCAAATATGCACGTGTGATTCTTATATAATTCATAAATGCGAGTATGAACGTAGAATATATTAATAACGCCTGTCGTATTGACTCAAAGTAAAGCATTGTTTAAAATCAAAAGCAGAAGGCATTTGTTTTTTTAGTTCTGGCGTTCTAAAGGGAGTCGGCGCTGTTACCCTTGTGTATTCCGCCTTATGTTAGTTTAGTCCTTTATTTACCACCCTGGCTAACTGCACAGGCGTGGGCAAGCTGTGGTACATTTAATGCATGGTCATAACATTACATAGTGTTACATTTGAATTTTAGCCTATAACATTGCTATGAGTACTTTTATCAGTTTAAGGAAAGGAACAATTGCACAGTCCTTTATCCACTCATCTGCCACGCCGGCATATAGCCTGGGCGTGGGAAAGCATTAATACATTTTATATTCGGTTATGTGATACTACATTCCAAATTTAGGATACAACATAAGTATATCTTCTAGGGCATCAGATGATATGAAGTAGTTACATAGTTCTCCGTACCTCATGCTAGGTGGCCTGAAAGGCTGTATCACATGGCACTCTGAGATATAATGTACAAGTGTTCGCTTATATTCTTCATTACACAGTTTACACTTAGTTTCTTCGACATTACAAACTGTACTGACTTGCCAATACAATCTATACCCAAGCCTGATTCTTGCAGTCACAACATCACACTGTCTTGTTCTTGTTTTATATAAACCATAGATGAAGGAATCTTGCCTAAACCGGTCATAGTGCTTTATGCTACAGCTTTCAGGGCGCTGGGAATTAATCAACTCAGTCAAGTCCTCTCTGAAGGAGGCTTTAATGATGTAGAAAATCCTAGAAAGAGGTATCCCAAGATCTATGTCCACACTTTGTTTGTCACATGCTGACTTTGCTAGGCGATCAGCATGATCATGCCTAGGGATTCCAACATGCGATGGAATCCACACAAAACGTATATTATGGCCTCGTTCTTTTGCACGATACACGTTTATCCTGATGTCATTTGCAATATTTCCCGCACCTTTGTCTAGAGTGTTCAGAGCCTGGAGAGCACTCTGTGAATCGCAGAAAATGACCCCTGAGCCTTGTTTCAATAGAAATTCGGTGGCCATGAGTATTCCTGCCAACTCGGTTTGCATAGTGCTAGCCCAGTCATGAACCCTCCTACAATCCTGGTGCTGCAAAATATTGTTTTTATATACAACAAAAGCGCATCCTGCTCTGCACCCAGACTGCAAGGATCCGTCAGTGTAGCATTCATATACATTGGAAAGAGTGTCTAGATGCTCATTTATACTTGCAAGTGCATACTGTTTAAGTATAGCAGGGGGGGCACTGTCTTTTTTGGGGGCAGTCGTATAATATACACTTAGGTCCGACATTTTCCACGGTGGTACAGAACGTCCATGTAGGGTCTTAGTTATGGGAATGTTCAGCTGAGCTAAGTGTTTACACGTCACTTGTAACCATGAATTTGAGTATGAATCGGTGTTGTTATTCAAAGTTAGCTCTTCTATTCTGTGTTTTAGTTGTCTTTGGAACTCTGTACAATGGAGGGGTTCTCTAATTGATTTGACACTAAATGTGGTATTTATGTATAATATTCTTTCATAAACAGAAGGCAAATTAAGTTCTGTTCTCATATTCACAATCCTTGTTGTTCTAGGGGCACCAAGAATGATCCTCATGGCTTCATTTTGGACACTTTCTAGACTAGTCAACTCTGATTCCTTGAACGATACTAGGTGCAACGCATGGTAATCTATGACCGACCTTATGTATGACAAGTAAAAGATTCTCGCAATATTGACATTAATACCATGGTCTTTGCCGACAAGTGTCTTAAGTGGCTTCAGTCGCTCCCACAGCCTTTTCTTCAGGTTTCTAATGAACTCTGAATCATTAACAATCACCCCAAGGTATTTGTATTGATGGCAGAGATCTAGCTCAACGTCATCTATATGAAACCTTGGCAGAGGGATTGTCTGTGGGTTAAGTGCCTTTGTTTTTTCAGATGAAATTATCAAGCCACACTCAGTAGCCCTTGCAGAAAGTATATCTAGAATCTCTTGCATTCTCTCCTCGGATGAGGATTTAATACAAATGTCATCGGCATAGCAAATAATGGAGTCATTGCCTGCAAGTGGTATATCGCCCAGTAATCTATGCATTAGGATATTAAATAGCATGGGACTAAGTACGCCTCCCTGAGGTGTGCCGAGTTCAAATACTTTTGTATGAGTACTTTTAATGCCCCTGAAGAGAACCTGAGCCGATCGATTCGACAGATACATTTGAATCCATGTTAACAGTTTTCCCTGAATACCAAAGCTAGCTAGTTGCTCAAGGATAATTTCCCTGTTTGCAATATCAAAAGCAGATTTAAGATCAAGAAATACGGTTTGCATGCCTGGGTTTGAGTTTGTTAAGTACTCTGCAAAACAGTGCTGACTGCTACGCCCTGGGAGAAATCCATACAGTCTGGAGGATAACTTAGCATTTATGCGATACATGAGCCTGTTCAGAATTATTCTCTCAAGTACTTTGCACAGACAGGAGGTCAAGGAAATGGGTCTGTATTTATCAGTATTGGGTTTGGGTATAGGAATGATTAAGCTTTTAGTCCAGGAGCTTGGGAGGATTCCTTGTGATAGGCTGAGTCTATACAGATGTAAAAGTGGGTTGCCTGGTACCTGAGCAATGTGACGAAGGACGCTGTAAGTAATGCCGTCCTCGCCAGGGGCGGTTGCCTTACCTTTCAGAAGGGCATTGCTTAGTTCCCACTCGGTTATTTCGACAAAGTCGGAGGGGTCAATAGCAGCACATGCTATTGCTATATTGAAATTTCTATCTATTTTCGACTTGTTGAGCTGATTTTTTATCCCTTGTGGAAGTGAGTGTACTTGAGAATTTCCTGCCCACTGCTCTAGCAGCATATTAGCCTGTTCCTGTGGACTGTGGAACTGCGGTGTTGTGAGGGCTTTACCTGTCAGTCTATTAATTTTTCTCCATACGTCAGCTATAGAAGTTTGACTATTGATACTTTGCAAAAATTGTTCCCAGTATATACTACGAATCTGAGTTTTTAAATCTCTGAATTCCTTGGTGGCTTTCATAAACTGCAGAAGATTATCTGTCGTCTTATTATCTTTATAGCAATTAGCAAGCTCCTGAACCCGTTTATATTCCTTTGCCAGAATTGGGTCATTGATCCACCTCGGTGCATGGGAGGTCTGGGGCCTTTTTTTCTTTGAGAGTTTTCTTGAACAGACCCAAGTGTCATAGTAGTCAGTGACAACTTTGATTAGATCCTGAGAAAATTTCTCAACAGATGTTACTTCATAGGTGTTATACCAGTCATAGACCCGTGCCTTGAAGTGATGCTCCAGGCCCGGTGGGATAATTATTCGGAGCCTAGGTGATCTAGTGGCTGAATTGGTGTCTACAGTATAATCTGTTCGTATTGCAAAGTGGTCACTAACTAACTCTCGCACCAGTGAAGTACAGACATTACCATGAACTAAATTTTTGCCAAATACATAGTCTAATCTGCCACCTCCCAAATGAGTCTCTGCTTCTGTGTCATATACTGTCAGTGATCTACTATTGATAAAATGTTTGAATTCTTCCCCATTACTATTACGTTGGTTGTCTCCAAAGTGTGGATGCCTTGCATTGAAGTCGCCCATACATAACGTGCTTTGGTTGTG
>NC_061831.1:7715036-7725036 GCF_019202785.1 Penaeus chinensis
GTTCGAGAGTCTGCTCTAACTGTTCGGAGAGTCTGCTCTTCCTTTCGGGTGTCTGCTCTTTCCTGTTCGGGAGTCTGCTTCTTCCTATTCGGGAGTCTGCTCTTCCTGTTCGAGAGTCTGCTCTTCCTGTTCGGGAGTCTGCTCTTCCTGTTCGGGAGTCTGCTCTTCCTGTTCGGGAGTCTGCTCTTCCTGCTTCGGGGAGTCTGCTCTTCCTGTTCGGGAGTCTGCTCTTCCTGTTCGGAGTCTGCTCTACTGTTCGGAGTCTGCTCTAACTGTTCGAGAATCTGCTTTAACTGTTCGAAAGTCTGCTCTAACTGTTCGAGAGTCTGCTCTAACTTCTCGGGAGTCTGCTCTAACTGTTCGAGAATCTGCTTTAACTGCTTGAGTGTCTGCTCTAGCTGTTCAGAAGTCTGCTTAACAGTCCAAGAATCTGCAATAACTGTTCGAGGACTCTGCTTTAACTCTTCGAGAAGCCTGCTCTTCCTGTTCAGGAGTCTGTTCTAACTGTTCGAGAGTCTGCTTTAGCTTTTCGGGAGTTTGCTTTAACTGTTCGAGAATCTGCTTTAACTGTTCGAGAATTTGCTCTAACTGTTTGAGAGTCTGCTCTGACTGTTCGGGAGTCTGCTTTAACTGTTCGAGAGTCTGCTTTAACTGTTCGAGAGTCTGCTCTAACTGTTCGGGAGTCTGCTCTATCTGTTCGGGAGTCTGCTCTTCCTGTTCGGGAGTCTGCTCTTCCTGTTCGGGAGTCTGCTCTTCCTGTTCGGGAGTCTGCTCTTCCTGTTCGGGAGTCTGCTCTTCCTGTTCGGGAGTCTGCTCTTCCTGTTCGGGAGTCTGCTCTTCCTGTTCGGGAGTCTGCTCTAACTGTTCGAGAGTCTGCTCTAACTGTTCGGGAGTCTGCTCTAACTGTTCGAGAATCTGCTTTAACTGTTCGAAAGTCTGCTCTAACTGTTCGAGAGTCTGCTCTAACTTCTCGGGAGTCTGCTCTAACTGTTCGAGAATCTGCTTTAACTGCTTGAGTGTCTGCTCTAGCTGTTCAGAAGTCTGCTTTAACAGTCCAAGAATCTGCAATAACTGTTCGAGACTCTGCTTTAACTCTTCGAGAAGCTGCTCTTCCTGTTCAGGAGTCTGTTCTAACTGTTCGAGAGTCTGCTTTAGCTTTTCGGGAGTTTGCTTTAACTGTTCGAGAATCTGCTTTAACTGTTCGAGAATCTGCTCTAACTGTTCGGGAGTCTGCTCTAACCTTTTCGGGAGTCTGCTCTAACTGTTCGGAGTCTGCTTTTCCTGTTCGGGAAGTCTGCTCTAACTGTTCGGGAGTCTGCTCTTACCTGTTCGGGAGTCTGCTCTAACTGTTCGGGAGTCTGCTCTTCCTGTTCGGGAGTCTGCTCTTCCTGTTCGGGAGTCTGCTCTTCCTGTTCGGGAGTCTGCTCTAACTGTTCGGGAGTCTGCTCTTCCTGTTCGGGAGTCTGCTCTTCCTGTTCGGGAGTCTGCTCTTCCTGTTCGGGAGTCTGCTCTAACTGTTCGGGAGTCTGCTTTAACTGTTCGGGAGTCTGCTCTTCCTGTTCGGGAGTCTGCTCTTCCTGTTCGGGAGTCTGCTCTTCCTGTTCGGGAGTCTGCTCTTCCTGTTCGGGAGTCTGCTCTTCCTGTTCGGGAGTCTGCTCTTCCTGTTCGGGAGTCTGCTCTTCCTGTTCGGGAGTCTGCTCTTCCTGTTCGGGAGTCTGCTCTTCCTGTTCGGGAGTCTGCTCTTCCTGTTCGGGAGTCTGCTCTAACTGTTCGAGAGTCTGCTCTAACTGTTCGGGAGTCTGCTCTAACTGTTCGAGAATCTGCTTTAACTGTTCGAAAGTCTGCTCTAACTGTTCGAGAGTCTGCTCTAACTTCTCGGGAGTCTGCTCTAACTGTTCGAGAATCTGCTTTAACTGCTTGAGTGTCTGCTCTAGCTGTTCAGAAGTCTGCTTTAACAGTCCAAGAATCTGCAATAACTGTTCGAGACTCTGCTTTAACTCTTCGAGAAGCTGCTCTTCCTGTTCAGGAGTCTGTTCTAACTGTTCGAGAGTCTGCTTTAGCTTTTCGGGAGTTTGCTTTAACTGTTCGAGAATCTGCTTTAACTGTTCGAGAATTTGCTCTAACTGTTTGAGAGTCTGCTCTGACTGTTCGGGAGTCTGCTTTAACTGTTCGAGAGTCTGCTTTAACTGTTCGAGAGTCTGCTCTAACTGTTCGGGAGTCTGCTCTTCCCTTTCGGGTGTCTGCTCTTTCTGTTCGGGAGTCTGCTTTTCCTATTCGGGAGTCTGCTCTTCCTGTTCGAGAGTCTGCTCTTCCTGTTCGGGAGTCTGCTCTAACTGTTCGGGAGTCTGCTCTTCCTGTTCGGGAGTCTGTTCTTCCTGTTCGGGAGTCTGCTCTTCCTGTTCGGGAGTCTGTTCTAACTGTTCGAGAGTCTGCTTTAGCTTTTCGGGAGTTTGCTTTAACTGTTCGAGAATCTGCTTTAACTGTTCGAGAATTTGCTCTAACTGTTTGAGAGTCTGCTCTGACTGTTCGGGAGTCTGCTTTAACTGTTCGAGAATCTGCTTTAACTGTTCGAGAGTCTGCTCTAACTGTTCGAGAGTCTGCTCTTCCCTTTCGTGTGTCTGCTCATCCTTTTCGGGAGTCTGCTCTTCCTGTTCGGGAGTCTGCTCCTCCTGTTCGGGAGTCTGCTCTTCCTGTTCGGGAGTCTGCTCTTCCTGTTCGGGAGTCTGCTCTTCCTGTTCGGGAGTCTGCTCTTCCTGTTCGGGAGTTTGCTCTTCCTGTTCGGGAGTCTGCTCTTCCTGTTCGGGAGTCTGCTCTTCCTGTTCGGGAGTCTGCTCTTCCTGTTCGGGAGTCTGCTCTTCCTGTTCGGGAGTCTGCTCTTCCTGTTCGGGAGTCTGCTCTTCCTGTTCGGGAGTCTGCTCTTCCTGTTCGGGAGTCTGCTCTTCCTGTTCGGGAGTCTGCTCTTCCTGTTCGGGAGTCTGCTCTTCCTGTTCGGGAGTCTGCTCTTCCTATTCGGGAGTCTGCTCTTCCTGTTCGAGATTCAGCTCTTCCTCTTTAGGAGTCAGCTCTTCCTCTTTAGGAGTCTGCTCTTCCTGTTCGAGAGTCTGCTCTTCCTGTTCAGGAGTCTGTTCTAACTGTTCGAGAGTCTGCTCTAACTGTTCGGGAGTCTGCTCTAACTGTTCGAGAATCTGCATTAACTGTTCGAAAGTCTGTTCTAACTGTTCGGGAGTCTGCTCTAACTGTTCGAGAGTCTGCTCTAACTGTTCGGGAGTCTGCTCTAACTGTTCGAGAATCTGCTTTAACTGTTCGAAAGTCTGCTCTAACTGTTCGAGAGTCTGCTCTAACTGTTCGGGAGTCTGCTCTAACTGTTCGAGAATCTGCTTTAACTGCTTGAGTGTCTGCTCTAGCTGTTCAGAAGTCTGCTTTAACAGTCCAAGAATCTGCAATAACTGTTCGAGACTCTGCTTTAACTCTTCGAGAAGCTGCTCTTCCTGTTCAGGAGTCTGTTCTAACTGTTCGAGAGTCTGCTTTAACTTTTCGGGAGTTTGCTTTAACTGTTCGAGAATCTGCTTTAACTGTTCGAGAATTTGCTCTAACTGTTTGAGAGTCTGCTCTGACTGTTCGGGAGTCTGCTTTAACTGTTCGAGAGTCTGCTTTAACTGTTCGAGAGTCTGCTCTAACTGTTCGGGAGTCTGCTCTTCCCTTTCGGGTGTCTGCTCATCCTTTTCGGGAGTCTGCTCTTCCTGTTCGGGAGTCTGCTCTTCCTGTTCGGGAGTCTGCTCTTCCTGTTCGGGAGTCTGCTCTTCCTGTTCGGGAGTCTGCTCTTCCTGTTCGGGAGTCTGCTCTTCATGTTCGGGAGTCTGCTCTTCCTGCTCGGGAGTCTGCTCTAACTGTTCGAGAGTCTGCTCTAACTGTTCGGGAGTCTGCTCTAACTGTTCGAGAATCTGCTTCAACTGTTCGAAAGTCTGCTCTAACTGTTCGAGAGTCTGCTCTAACTTCTCGGGAGTCTGCTCTAACTGTTCGAGAATCTGCTTTAACTGCTTGAGTGTCTGCTCTAGCTGTTCAGAAGTCTGCTTTAACAGTCCAAGAATCTGCAATAACTGTTCGAGACTCTGCTTTAACTCTTCGAGAAGCTGCTCTTCCTGTTCAGGAGTCTGTTCTAACTGTTCGAGAGTCTGCTTTAGCTTTTCGGGAGTTTGCTTTAACTGTACGAGAATCTGCTTTAACTGTTCGAGAATTTGCTCTAACTGTTTGAGAGTCTGCTCTGACTGTTCGGGAGTCTGCTTTAACTGTTCGAGAGTCTGCTTTAACTGTTCGAGAGTCTGCTCTAACTGTTCGGGAGTTAGCTCTAACTGTTCGGGAGTCTGCTCTTCCTGTTCGGGAGTCTGCTCTTCCTGTTCGGGAGTCTGCTCTTCCTGTTCGGGAGTCTGCTCTTCCTGTTCGGGAGTCTGCTCTTCCTGTTCGGGAGTCTGCTCTTCCTGTTCGGGAGTCTGCTCTTCCTGTTCGGGAGTCTGCTCTAACTGTTCGAGAGTCTGCTCTAACTGTTCGGGAGTCTGCTCTAACTGTTCGAGAATCTGCTTAACTGTTCGAAAGTCTGCTCTAACTGTTCGAGAGTCTGCTCTAACTTCTCGGGAGTCTGCTCTAACTGTTCGAGAATCTGCTTTAACTGCTTGAGTGTCTGCTCTAGCTGTTCAGAAGTCTGCTTTAACAGTCCGAGAATCTGCAATAACTGTTCGAGACTCTGCTTTAACTCTTCGAGAAGCTGCTCTTCCTGTTCAGGAGTCTGTTCTAACTGTTCGAGAGTCTGCTTTAACTTTTCGGGAGTTTGCTTTAACTGTTCGAGAATCTGCTTTAACTGTTCGAGAATTTGCTCTAACTGTTTGAGAGTCTGCTCTGACTGTTCGGGAGTCTGCTTTAACTGTTCGAGAGTCTGCTTTAACTGTTCGAGAGTCTGCTCTAACTGTTCGGGAGTCTGCTCTTCCCTTTCGGGTGTCTGCTCATCCTTTTCGGGAGTCTGCTCTTCCTGTTCGGGAGTCTGCTCTTCCTGTTCGGGAGTCTGCTCTTCCTGTTCGGGAGTCTGCTCTTCCTGTTCGGGAGTCTGCTCTTCATGTTCGGGAGTCTGCTCTTCCTGCTCGGGAGTCTGCTCTAACTGTTCGAGAGTCTGCTCTAACTGTTCGGGAGTCTGCTCTAACTGTTCGAGAATCTGCTTTAACTGTTCGAAAGTCTGCTCTAACTGTTCGAGAGTCTGCTCTAACTTCTCGGGAGTCTGCTCTAACTGTTCGAGAATCTGCTTTAACTGCTTGAGTGTCTGCTCTAGCTGTTCAGAAGTCTGCTTTAACAGTCCAAGAATCTGCAATAACTGTTCGAGACTCTGCTTTAACTCTTCGAGAAGCTGCTCTTCCTGTTCAGGAGTCTGTTCTAACTGTTCGAGAGTCTGCTTTAGCTTTTCGGGAGTTTGCTTTAACTGTTCGAGAATCTGCTTTAACTGTTCGAGAATTTGCTCTAACTGTTTGAGAGTCTGCTCTGACTGTTCGGGAGTCTGCTTTAACTGTTCGAGAGTCTGCTTTAACTGTTCGAGAGTCTGCTCTAACTGTTCGAGAGTCTGCTCTTCCCTTTCGGGTGTCTGCTCATCCTTTTCGGGAGTCTGCTCTTCCTGTTCGGGAGTCTGCTCTTCCTGTTCGGGAGTCTGCTCTTCCTGTTCGGGAGTCTGCTCTTCCTGTTCGGGAGTCTGCTCTTCCTGTTCGGGAGTCTGCTCTTCCTGCTCGGGAGTCTGCTCTAACTGTTCGAGAGTCTGCTCTAACTGTTCGGGAGTCTGCTCTAACTGTTCGAGAATCTGCTTTAACTGTTCGAAAGTCTGCTCTAACTGTTCGAGAGTCTGCTCTAACTTCTCGGGAGTCTGCTCTAACTGTTCGAGAATCTGCTTTAACTGCTTGAGTGTCTGCTCTAGCTGTTCAGAAGTCTGCTTTAACAGTCCAAGAATCTGCAATAACTGTTCGAGACTCTGCTTTAACTCTTCGAGAAGCTGCTCTTCCTGTTCAGGAGTCTGTTCTAACTGTTCGAGAGTCTGCTTTAGCTTTTCGGGAGTTTGCTTTAACTGTACGAGAATCTGTTTTAACTGTTCGAGAATTTGCTCTAACTGTTTGAGAGTCTGCTCTGACTGTTCGGGAGTCTGCTTTAACTGTTCGAGAGTCTGCTTTAACTGTTCGAGAGTCTGCTCTAACTGTTCGAGAGTCTGCTCTTCCCTTTCGGGTGTCTGCTCATCCTTTTCGGGAGTCTGCTCTTCCTGTTCGGGAGTCTGCTCTTCCTGTTCGGGAGTCTGCTCTTCCTGTTCGGGAGTCTGCTCTTCCTGTTCGGGAGTCTGCTCTTCATGTTCGGGAGTCTGCTCTTCCTGCTCGGGAGTCTGCTCTAACTGTTCGAGAGTCTGCTCTAACTGTTCGGGAGTCTGCTCTAACTGTTCGAGAATCTGCTTTAACTGTTCGAAAGTCTGCTCTAACTGTTCGAGAGTCTGCTCTAACTTCTCGGGAGTCTGCTCTAACTGTTCGAGAATCTGCTTTAACTGCTTGAGTGTCTGCTCTAGCTGTTCAGAAGTCTGCTTTAACAGTCCAAGAATCTGCAATAACTGTTCGAGACTCTGCTTTAACTCTTCGAGAACCTGCTCTTCCTGTTCAGGAGTCTGTTCCAACTGTTCGAGAGTCTGCTTTAACTTTTCGGGAGTTTGCTTTAACTGTTCGAGAATCTGCTTTAACTGTTCGAGAATTTGCTCTAACTGTTTGAGAGTCTGCTCTGACTGTTCGGGAGTCTGCTTTAACTGTTCGAGAGTCTGCTTTAACTGTTCGAGAGTCTGCTCTAACTGTTCGAGAGTCTGCTCTAACTGTTCGGGAGTCTGCTCTTCCTGTTCGGGAGTCTGCTCTTCCTGTTCGGGAGTCTGCTCTTCCTGTTCGGGAGTCTGCTCTTCCTGTTCGGGAGTCTGCTCTAACTGTTCGGGAGTCTGCTCTTCCTGTTCGGGAGTCTGCTCTAACTGTTCGAGAGTCTGCTCTAACTGTTCGGGAGTCTGCTCTAACTGTTCGAGAATCTGCTTTAACTGTTCGAAAGTCTGCTCTAACTGTTCGAGAGTCTGCTCTAACTTCTCGGGAGTCTGCTCTAACTGTTCGAGAATCTGCTTTAACTGCTTGAGTGTCTGCTCTAGCTGTTCAGAAGTCTGCTTTAACAGTCCGAGAATCTGCAATAACTGTTCGAGACTCTGCTTTAACTCTTCGAGAAGCTGCTCTTCCTGTTCAGGAGTCTGTTCCAACTGTTCGAGAGTCTGCTTTAACTTTTCGGGAGTTTGCTTTAACTGTTCGAGAATCTGCTTTAACTGTTCGAGAATTTGCTCTAACTGTTTGAGAGTCTGCTCTGACTGTTCGGGAGTCTGCTTTAACTGTTCGAGAGTCTGCTTTAACTGTTCGGGAGTCTGCTCTTCCTGTTCGGGAGTCTGCTCTTCCTGTTCGGGAGTCTGCTCTGTCGGGAGTTTGCTCTTCCTGTTCGGGAGTCTGCTCTTCCTGTTCGGGAGTCTGCTCTTCCTGTTCGGGAGTCTGCTCTTCCTGTTCGGGAGTCTGCTCTTCCTGTTCGGAGAGTCTGCTCTTCCTGTTCGGGAGTCTGCTCTTCCTATTCGAGAGTCTGCTCTTCCTGTTCGAGATTCAGCTCTTCCTCTTTAGGAGTCTGCTCTTCCTGTTCGAGAGTCTGCTCTTCCTGTTCAGGAGTCTGTTCTAACTGTTCGAGAGTCTGCTCTAACTGTTCGGGAGTCTGCTCTAACTGTTCGAGAATCTGCATTAACTGTTCGAAAGTCTGTTCTAACTGTTCGGGAGTCTGCTCTAACTGTTCGAGAGTCTGCTCTAACTGTTCGGGAGTCTGCTCTAACTGTTCGAGAATCTGCTTTAACTGTTCGAGAGTCTGCTCTAACTGTTCGAGAGTCTGCTCTAACTGTTCGGGAGTCTGCTCTAACTGTTCGAGAATCTGCTTTAACTGCTTGAGTGTCTGCTTTAGCTGTTCAGAAGTCTGCTTTAACAGTCCGAGAATCTGCTATAACTGTTTGAGACTATGATTTAACTCTTCGAGAAGCTGCTCTTCCTGTTCAGGAGTCTGTTCTAACTGTTCGAGAATCTGCTTTAACTGTTTGACAGTCTGGTCTAACTGTTCGAGAATCTGCTTTAACTTTTTGGGAGTTTGCTTTAACTGTTCGAGAATCTGCTTTAACTTTTCGAGAATTTGATCTAACTGTTTGAGAGTCTGCTCTGACTGTTCGGGAGTCTGCTTTAACTGTTCGAGAGTCTGCTTTAACTGTTCAAGAGTCTGCTCTAACTGTTCGGGAGTCTGCTCTAACTGTTCGGGAGTCTGCTCTTCCTGTTCGGGAGTCTGCTCTTCCTGTTCGGGAGTCTGCTCTTCCTGTTCGGGAGTCTGCTCTTCCTGTTCGGGAGTCTGCTCTTCCTGTTCGGGAGTCTGCTCTTCCTGTTCGGGAGTCTGCTCTTCCTGTTCGAGATTCAGCTCTTCCTGTTCGAGATTCAGCTCTTCCTCTTTAGGAGTCAGCTCTTCCTCTTTAGGAGTCTGCTCTTCCTGTTCGAGAGTCTGCTCTTCCTGTTCAGGAGTCTGTTCTAACTGTTCGAGAGTCTGCTCTAACTGTTCGGGAGTCTGCTCTAACTGTTCGAGAATCTGCATTAACTGTTCGAAAGTCTGTTCTAACTGTTCGGGAGTCTGCTCTAACTGTTCGAGAGTCTGCTCTAACTGTTCGGGAGTCTGCTCTAACTGTTCGAGAATCTGCTTTAACTGTTCGAGAGTCTGCTCTAACTGTTCGAGAGTCTGCTCTAACTGCTCGGGAGTCTGCTCTAACTGTTCGAGAATCTGCTTTAACTGCTTGAGTGTCTGCTTTAGCTGTTCAGAAGTCTGCTTTAACAGTCCGAGAATCTGCTATAACTGTTTGAGACTATGATTTAACTCTTCGAGAAGCTGCTCTTCCTTTTCAGGAGTCTGTTCTAACTGTTCGAGAATCTGCTTTAACTGTTTGACAGTCTGGTCTAACTGTTCGAGAATCTGCTTTAACTTTTTGGGAGTTTGCTTTAACTGTTCGAGAATCTGCTTTAACTGTTCGAGAATTTGATCTAACTGTTTGAGAGTCTGCTCTGACTGTTCGGGAGTCTGCTTTAACTGTTCGAGAGTCTGCTTTAACTGTTCAAGAGTCTGCTCTAACTGTTCGGGAGTCTGCTCTAACTGTTCGGGAGTCTGCTCTTCCTGTTCGGGAGTCTGCTCTTCCTGTTCGGGAGTCTGCTCTTCCTGTTCGGGAGTCTGTTCTTCCTGTTCGGGAGTCTGCTCTTCCTGTTCGGGAGTCTGCTCTTCCTGTTCGGGAGTCTGCTCTTCCTGTTCGGGAGTCTGCTATTCCTGTTCGGGAGTCTGCTCTTCCTGTTCGGGAGTCTGCTCTTCCTGTTCGGGAGTCTGCTCTTCCTGTTCGGGAGTCTGCTCTTCCTGTTCGGGAGTCTGCTCTTCCTGTTCGGGAGTCTGCTCTTCCTGTTCGGGAGTCTGCTCTTCCTGTTCGGGAGTCTGCTCTTCCTGTTCGGGAGTCTGCTATTCCTGTTCGGGAGTCTGCTCTTCCTGTTCGGGAGTCTGCTCTTCCTGTTCGGGAGTCTGCTCTAACTGTTCGGGAGTCTGTTCTAACTGTTCGGAAGTCTGCTCTTCCTGTTCGGGAGTCTGCTCTTCCTTTTCGGGAGTCTGGTCTTCCTTTTCGGGAGTCGGCACTTCCTGTTCAGAAATCTGCTCTTCCTGTTCAGAAGTCTGCTCTTCCTGC
Source organism: Penaeus chinensis (assembly GCF_019202785.1). NCBI lineage: Eukaryota > Metazoa > Arthropoda > Malacostraca > Decapoda > Penaeidae > Penaeus > Penaeus chinensis. Next base: position 7,724,845 of record NC_061831.1, read on the forward strand.
TCAGAAGTCAGCTCTTCCTCTTCAGGAGTCTGCTCTTCCTGTTCAAAAGTCTGCTCTAACTATTCGGGAGTCTGCTCTAACTATTCGGGAGTCAGCTCTTCATCTTCAGAAGTCAGATCTTCCTCTTCAGAAGTCAGCTCTTCCTCTTCAGAAGTCAGCTCTTCCTCTTCAGAAGTCAGCTCTTCCTCTTCA
>NC_061831.1:7802202-7807202 GCF_019202785.1 Penaeus chinensis
TTTTTTTTCGTTAAAGCGGGCCGTTATCGGTATAAAACTAAATTTCTCATCAAGAAAAAAAAAAAAAATTTAAAAAAAAAAATAAAAAAAATAAAAAAAGGAAAAAATATATAGGTGTGTGTGTGTGTTTTTTGGGTATGTTTTTTGGGGATTATAAAATTAATATATAATAAAAATTAAAAAAAACCAAATTTCAAAACATTCAGAAAAAAAAAAAAATATCAAAAATGTCTATGAAAGTGAAGGTCCTTGAAAAGGGCCCGGGACAAGAGGTAAAATAATCGACCAGAATTACATAAGCTGCAGATTTTTATGCCTTTAGTACTACCCTGATTTTTCCTTCCTCCTTCACCCTTTACCTGGGCTCCTTTACAACCACTCTCCGTCCCCCCTTCTCTTTTTTTTCTCTCTCTCTATATATTATACATTATTTTATATTTATATATATATATATAAAATATTTATTTATATAAAAATATATATTTATAAATAAAATTTATATAAATTTCAAAATTAATTATTACTTTATAAAATATTATATTTATATAAAATTTTTATTTTTATATACATAATTATATAAATATATAAAATATATATAAATATATATATATGTATATTTGTTTTGAAATATATATTTTTTTTTAAAAATTTATATATATATTAAAATTTATATATATACATATATATAAAATATAAATTTTAATGCATCACACACACACATATAAATATATATATATTATTTATTAAATATATATATATATTTTAAAAATATATGTTTTTATAGATGTTTTTTGGGGTTTTGTGGGTTTTTTGTGTGTGTGTGTGTGTGTGTGCATTTTAAAATAAATGGAGCTAACGCCGACGGGGGGCGTTGCCTGTTTTTTCCCCATTTTTTTTTACTCCCAAAACCCCTCTTTTTCTTCTTTATCTATAATTAATCTATAACAACAACAAAAAAAAAAGAAAATGAAAAGAAGACAAGAAATAAAACAAAAAAGAAAACATAAATCAACCAAAATCCAAACATGGCATAAAAACTTTTTTTTTTATGAAACAAAAAGGAGAGAAAATGATTCTGTCTTCCGTCAAGACAAGGAGAGAGGTCAAGGGAGGTCGAGAGGCGCTCTAAGAGGGAAGCGTAATAGAAGGGAAGGAGAGGCGAAGAAAGAGAGAAAAGAAAGAGAAAAGGAAAATTTTTAAAAATTTTTGTTGGGATTTTTTTAAACTCTTATTACTCTTTTCTTATCATTTTCTTTTACTTTTTTATCAATTATTATCATTGTTATGGTGGGGGGGTTTTGTACGTAATTAACACCCTTACTAGTAGTGCATTAGTAGTTGCAGTTGTAGTAAATAGTAATGTTTTAGTCCCTTTGAATTTGTTTGAAGTAAAAGTAGTTGGTGGTGATACAAAAAAGTAAATAGTTTGTATTTTAGAAAATATAAAAGCATTAGTAGTAGTAAATGTTGCAGTAGGTGTGGTAGTAATAGTTTTCGTTGTTGTAGTTATATTTTTATTATCAGTAACATCAGTACCAGCATTGAAAATATCCCCTTATCCCATTGTCCTTTATCATTTAACTCTAACCCTTTATGAAAAAACAACAGATAACAAAAGTCAATTCTATAAACCGGAAATATGTAAATCTTTAAACCCCCTTTTTAAATTTATTTCCCAAAACCTTTTTAGTCCTACATGATATATTTTCCTGTCAATATTTCCTGCTAGATTGCGTTTAACCGAAGTTTAGTCTTTCGCGCAAAATCCTTCCAACTCTGTAACTTTTGTAAAACCACGTTTCAGAAATCGGTGAGGATATCCTGTTTACGCAAAAACGGGAAAAATGTACAGAGGCAACATAAATAATATTCCTATACATAAATATCTGGGTGTGGATGATTGGGGTAAAATTTCTGGTGTGTTGGTGTGTGTGTGTGTGTTTTGTGTGGGGGTGTTTTGTGTGAGTGTGGGGTGTGTGGGGTTTTGTGTATGTGTGGGTGGGGGGTTGGGTGTGTGTGTGGGGTGTGTGGGGTGGGGGCATGTGTGTGTATTTTGGTGTGTGTAAAAGCTAAATTTAATGGAGCTAACGCCAAAAGGGGGCGCCCTACCGCAGGTTAAAGGGAAACACTTCCCCAAAGAATTCTAGCAGTAAAAAGGCCTTAAAACAGTAGCTTGGTTCTCCTGCAAGGGACAGGGACCGGTATCGCCAAACACTCTTGTTTACTGGGGTTCATGGCCTGCTGCCCGGCCCAAACCCTTACTGAAATTTGGGCCCTTTCACCCCGAATCCCTGGACTTTCACTGCCAAGGAAAGTAAAAACTCTCTGTACTTCAACGTCTTTGCCGCCCAAAAATTTTAACGCCCGAATAGGTTTTTCCTACCCCATGCGCGTGTGTGTAAAAAATATATATATATTTATATATATATATATATAATATAAAAATATTAAAATTTTGTGTGTGTGTTGGGGTGTGTGTGTGTTTCAAAAATATATTATTTTATATATATATTATATATATATTGTGTGTGGGGTTGTGTGGGTGTGTGTGGGGTGTGTGCGTGTGTGTGTGTTGTGTTTGTGTGTGTGTGTGTGTGTGTGTGTGTGTTGTGTGTGTGTGTTGTGTTGTGTGTGTTGTGTGTGTGTGTGTGTAAATTTCCATCCTTCTTTCTCTTTTTGAGGAAAAAAATGAAAAAATTTTGTATTTCCTTTTATCTATCTATCAGTCTGTATATTTTATGTTGTTTTGTGTTGTGTGGTGTGTGCGTTTGTGTGTGTTTTGTGTGGGGTGTTGTGGGGTGTGTGTGTGTATAAGTATATATATTAAAATATATATATATATATTTATTATAAAAAATATTTATATTTATAAGGAGTATGAAGTAAATTTACAATTTCATTTCAAAAACAAATATGGTGGGTATGTTTTTAAATTTTTAAAATATATTTTTATATTTTTATAAAATATATATATAATATTTTTAATTATATATATATATATTATATCAGGGGTTTTGGGGTTTTATATTATAATATATTCATATATAAAATTTCATATTTATTAAAAAACAAAACCCCCCACAAAACACACATATAAAAGATAGATAGGGTAATAGATAAAATAGAAAAGTTTTGTTTGTGTGTGTGTGTGTGTGTGTGATTCATACATACCAAATATGTAATTTATCCCTTTAAAATATATATATGTGGTGTGTGGTGTGTGTGTGTGTGTGTGTGTGTGTGTTACATCAAAAATTTTATATATATATTTATATATATATAAAATAATTTTATTTTTTAAAATATTATAAATAATATATTTACACAAACGCACACACGCACACACGCACACACCACACACACAACACACACACACACACACACACACACACACAACAAAAACACAAACACGTATAAATTTTTCTATCTATTTTATTATTTTAAAAATTAAACAAACAAAACACAACAAACACCACACACCACACCCTTTTATATATATATATATATATATATATATATATATATATATATATATATATATACATATATATATATGTATGTATATATATATATATATATATATATATATATATATATATATATATACATATATACATATGTAGAGAGAGAGAGAGAGAGAGAGAGAGAGAGAGAGAGAGAGAGAGAGAGAGAGAGAGAGAACAATATACCCCCGAAACTCATAACTGACACTGCACCAAGAACTTTAAGACTAAGATCCAGAAACCCATATTACAACTCCGGAAAGGATAACATCAATACACCTTGAAAACAGAACGGGGAAACAATCCACCCACAGGAAGAGACATTATCACAGACCCCACACAGCCACTCCTAGAGTTTGCTCAGCTATCAAGAAAGCGCTGGAATCAGACAGATACGGAGCATATTGTGCTTCAATGCCCCGTCACGGCTGCGGCAGGAGGATACAGAACCATTCTTGAGGCTGGTACAGATTTCATTGAATGGATTTGAATTTGGATGTTTGAAAACCACACGAAAATACTCCTACTTATACGCATACACACACACACAAACACACACACACGCGCGAGCACACACACACACACACACACACACACACACACACACACACACATATATATATATATATATATATATATATATATATATATATATATACAGACAGACTGATAGATAGATAGATAGGTAGACAAACACATCTCTTTCATCCTTTCCCTCATAAAGAGAAAGAAGGAAGAAAGATAGAGAGAGAGAGAGAGAGAGCGAGAGAGAGAGAGAGAGAGAGAGAGAGAGAGAGTAGATAAAATGTAATTTAATCCTATGTGTGTTGGTAATTTTGAATCGAGAATTTTAGACTTCAAAAACGTAAATCCATTAACGTTGATGGAAATTTCATATTGCACTATATTACAGTTACCTTGCATGTTCGTACCTTTTACCTCTAGTGCTTATGTTTCGTCATTTGCTTTACTCTCTGTTAGATAAAACATTATTTTTAATATTTCTGCACCGTTGAATATTAAATTAAAGAGTAATTATTTTCAAGACAGAACTTTTCTTATCTATTAAGGTAGTCCAAAATAATTTAATCTATTATTTTTTTCAGATTTAAGTCTAAAAAATGTTTCAGGTACTTATTTTTTGCGTTATTTCTATGGTGGATCTGCTTTGTAAAAAATATAAATGCTTTTGCCTCGTAAAGAAGGACTTTAATTTTACTTCTTGATCAAAAAAAAGTAAATCTGAATTTTAGGCTTGAACGTTCTCTAGTCACATGCAGGTAAGTGTAAAATATTGCGTTAATCTTCGCTTCGCTAATGATTTCCCTAGTGAACTAAATACTATAAGCTACCATTTACGCACTTCAGTTACTTATGCTTACAGTACTAAAAATCTCACCAGCGAATTAAAGTAGTAATACCTGAATCCTTTATTTATAGCCCGTCTAACCATGTATATCTGGTATATCTGGCATACGGTCGCAACGTTGTATTACC
>NC_061831.1:7822202-7824702 GCF_019202785.1 Penaeus chinensis
TAACTGACCCTGAGTCGTGAAATGTCAATAAACCCAATGGCGCTACCAACGTAATAGGTTTTAATACATTGGATAATTACAAACAAAAATTACGGTACCTAGTATATAGGTTCAATCAGCGGACTTTTGAACACATAATATGGGCCCCGTAAATGTGTTTGTAATACGGTTTTCTGTAATTGAATTTGATTTCACGTGTATGAATGTGCGTGAATAGTGATTGGGATTGTGACTCAGAGGAATGTAATGTAAATTCAGCTTGGCATGAATGTTGCATGGTACTTACTGTATGTGTAGTGTATGGATATAGCGTGTATGTGTTTAATGTTTTTTTTTTTTTTTTTTTTTTATTTTATGTACGTGTGTATCTGCTGTCTGTGCGTGTCTGCATGCGTGTTTACGTATGTATGCCGGAATATAGAATAAGAAAATGGAGAAAATTGGAAATATTTATGAAGGAAGGATACGGAGAGACAGAGCCAGAGAAATAAAAGGGATGAGAGAAAGATAAAAAAAAGGAGGACAATTGAAAAGAAGTTAAGGGGAGAGAGAGAAAAAAAATACAAGAAAAGAACAAACAAAAAATAACAAAGAAAAAAAGAAAGAAAAGAAAATATTTCCGATGCCATTCCTACTCTTCAAAGAGTACGTGAAATTTATATATAAAAAAGAAGAAAAAAGAACATGGGCGTGACCCTTATTCCCTTTCTTCAAAGAGCTTATTTGAAGAAGGAAAAAAAGACGAAAAAAAAAAAAAACGAAAATAATAAAATCATCCATCAAACGTAACCCTTTTATTACGAACCACCACTTTCAAATACAATACATTCCCTCACACTCGCTCTCTCACTCATTCTACTTTCTCATGCACACCCGATTAGTGCATGGCGACCAGGGCTATGCAACAACAGCAACTCTGGGACTCATCAGTATGGAATGCTGAAGTTGTTGCAATGTTGAAGGCTAGGAGGGAGTGCATTGTTAGCATGACTTTGATGCTCAGTGAGATTCTAAGTTCGTTGGAGTTTTTCTCTATTTTGCTTTTATTTTCATCTTATTTTCTCTTTTTTTTCTTTTGTTTATTTTTCTTTTCCTTCAATTTCAACTTTTATAAAAAAAAAAAAAAAAAAAAAATCTCTCTTCAATGTCAACTTTCCTCCTTTTTCTTTTTTTCCTTCCTTTCACTCTTCTTCTGCTTCATTCATTATCTTCCCTTCTCTTTCTTCTCCTTTTCGGTTCCATTTTCTCCTCCTTTTCTCTGTTTTCTCTTTTTATTACTTTATTTCTCCCCTCTTCTCCCCTTTTCTGTCCTTCTGTTCCCCTTTCTCTTCAACTTCTTTTCTTATCTCTGTCTTCCTCTCCTCTACTCTTTTTATTCTTTTCTTTATCTCCGCTTTCCTTCTCTTCTTTTCCACTTCCCCTTCTCTTCCTTCCTTCTATTTTCTGTTCCTTCCTTTTCTGTCTACCATTTTCTTGTTTGGTAATTTCTCGCTTCTTTGTTTTTTCCTCTTCCTTTTCTCTCCATCCTCTTTATCTTTTTATCGTCTTCTCCTTAAACCTCTGCTTACCCATGTCTTCATCTTATCTTCCTCTTCTCTTTCTTTTTCTTCTCCTTCTTATCCTTTCTCCTTCGCCTCCTCTTCTCCTTCCTCTCCCCATCTTCTTCTGTTTCATTTTATTACCTTTGTTAATTTTGTTACTTTGTTATCATTATTAACTTGCTTTCTATTCTCTGTTACCATTCCTACCTTCCTTTCTATGCTTTGTTATCATTCTTTATTATTACATTGTTTTATATAGCATGTTATCGTTATTATCTTGCTTTCTATAGCATGTTATCGTTATCATCTTGCTTTCTATAGTATGTTATCGTTATTATCCTACTTCCTATGCCATACTATCCTTCTTATCTTATCCCTGCTACATATCGCGTTGTGTGTGTTCGTATTCCTTTACTAAATTGCAAACCGAGATGACCAGTGAGTCTTCTAAAAAAAAGATACATAATTGGTTTCGTGATAAGAATGGCCATTTAAAACAAATTATGGTAATTATAGTGTTTATATCTCCATTAAGGATTTACATCACTAGCGAATATTTTGTGATTATCCTCGTTATCATTGTTGCTAATTACGATAGGTTATACAGTAAAGCACTATTACCTTCAAGATAATCATTATCATCACCATTATTATTGTCATAATTACTTTCATTATTATCATTCTTATTATTATTGCTATTATTATTTATGTTATTATTATTATTGTTGTTATTATTTATTATCATTATTAATATTCTTATCATTATTAATATTATTATCATTATTATTATTGTTATTATTATTATTGTTATCATTATCATTATTGTTATCATTTATATTACCAATAACATGTTATTACTACTATCATTTTCACTATCATTATTGTTATTACTATTTTCATTATTACTATTATTATTATTATTATCATTATTATTATTATTATTATTATTATATTAGTAG
>NC_061831.1:7844680-7847180 GCF_019202785.1 Penaeus chinensis
AAATATATTTGAGGACGAAAAGTACCCAAAAAGATACTAGTTATTAACGAGGCAGAACTAATGTCCCTGAATGTCCAACGAAATAGTAATGAAGTGAATACAGTTCTGATTGTCGTTTGAAAGCAGCGCCGTGACTGTTTTTTTTTTTCTCTCTCTTTGTGGAAATGAATACGTCGTTTCGGGTGGGTAACGGCAGTACATATTTTTTCTTTTGTTTTCTTTTTGTCCTTTTTATTTTATTGTTTGTGTGTATTTCTATTTCTGGTTATTCAGAAGTTATGGTTATCTCCCTTCGTTCCTCTCTCTATCTATCTGTCTATCTATCTACTTATCTATCTACTATTTATCTCCCTCCTTTCTTTCCTTGCTCCTTCCCTCTTCCCCCCCCCCCCTCTCTCTCTCTCTTCTCTCTCTCTCTCTCTCTCTCTCTCTCTCTCTCTCTCTCTCTCTCTCCTCTCTCTCTCTCTCTCTCTCTCTCTCTCTTCTCTCTTCTCTCTCTCTCTCTCTCTCTTTATATATATATATAATAATCTATATATATATATATATATATATATATATATATACATATATATATATATATACAATATATATAATATATATATATTATATATTATATATATATATACCTTCCCTGCCTCCCTTCCTTCCTCACTCCACCCCCCTTCCTGTCCTCTCCCTTCCCCCCTTTCTTCTCCTCTCCCTCCCTCCCTTTTCTTCCCGTCTCTCTCCACATTCTTTTTTTTTCCTCTCCCTTCCCCTTTTTCTTCTCCTCTCCCTTCTTCCCTTTTTCCCCGTCTCTCTCCTCCTTCTCTTTTCTTCCTCTCCCTTTCTCCCATTTCTTCTCTTCTCCCTTCCTCCCTTTTTCCCCGTCTCTCTCCTCCTTCTCTTTTCTTCCTCTCCCTTTCTCCCATTTCTTCTCTTCTCCCTTCCTCCCTTTTTCCCCGTCTCTCTCCCCTCTCTTTCTTCCTCTCCTTTTCCCTTTCATCCTCTCCCTTTCCCCCCTTTTTCCCCCCTCTTTCCCCTCCTCCTTCTTTTTCCTCTCCTTCTCCCTTTTTCTCTTTTCCCCTTCATCCCTTTTTCCCCCCCCTTCCTTTTTTTTCTTTCCCCTCCCTTTTTCCCCTTTTTCCTTTCCTTCCCCTTTTTTTCCCCGTCTCCCCCCTTTTTTTCTTTCCCCCCCTTTCTCCCTTTCTCTCTTTTCCCTTCCTCCTTTTCCCCTCTCTCTCCTCCCTCTTTTTTTCCTCTCCTTTTCCCATTTCTTCTTCTCCCTTCCTCCCTTTTCCCCGTCTTCCCCTCATTCTCTTTTCCCCTCTCACCTTCCTCCCTTTTCTCCTCCTCTCTCTTTTTTCCCGCTCTCCCTCATTCTCTTTCCTCCCTCCCTTCCCCTTTCTCCTCCTTTTCCCTTTCCCCCTTTCTCCCGCTCTCCCCTCATTTTTTCCTTCTCCCCCTTCCTCCTTTTCTCCTCCTCTCCCTTTCTCCCTTTTCTCCCGTCTCTCTCCTCATTCTCTTTTCCTCCTCTCCCTTCCTTCCTTTTCTTCTCCTCTCTCTTCCTCCCTTTGCTCCCCGTCTCTCTCCTCATTCTCTTTTCCTTCTCTCCCTTCCTCCCTTTTCTCCTCCTCTCCCCTTCTCCCTTTTCTCCCGTCTCTCTCCTCATTCTTTTTCCTCCTCTCCCTTCCTTCCTTTTCTTCTCCTCTCTCTTCCTCCCTTTGCTCCCCGTCTCTCTCCTCATTCTCTTTTCCTTCTCTCCCTTCCTCCCTTTTCTCCTCCTCTCCCTTTCTCCCTTTTCTCCCGTCTCTCTCCTCATTCTTTTTCCTCCTCTCCCTTCCTCCCTTTTCTCCCGTCTCTCCCCTCATTCTTTTTTCCTCCTCTCCCTTCCTCCCTTTTCTTCTCCTCTCCTTCCTCCCTTTCCTCCCCGTCTCTCCCCTCATTCTCTTTTCCTCCTCTCCCTTCCTTCCTTTTCTTCTCCTCTCTCTTCCTCCCTTTGCTCCCCGTCTCTCTCCTCATTCTCTTTTCCTCCTCTCCCTTCCTCCCTTTTCTCCTGCTCTCCCTTTCTCCCTTTTCTCCCGTCTCTCTCCTCATTCTTTTTCCTCCTCTCCCTTCCTCCCTTTTCTCCCGTCTCTCCCCTCATTCTTTTTTCCTCCTCTCCCTTCCTCCCTTTTCTTCTCCTCTCCCTTCCTCCCTTTTCTTCTCCTCTCCCTTCCTCCCTTTTCTTCTCCTCTCCCTTCCTCCCTTTTCTTCTCCTCTCCCTTCCTCCCTTTTCTTCTCCTCTCCTTCCTCCCTTTCCTCCCCGTCTCTCCCCTCATTCTCTTTTCCTCCCCATCTCGATCTTCCACGGTAACCGGTTTTCCTACCCATGCATAAATGTATTTCTTTTTGCCTAGCTTTTACCCTTTTACCTTACGACCTACAGTTGGATCTCGGGAAAGATTCGCATATTTCTTTGTGAAAGGTTTCTGTATGTTTACGTCCTTTGACTTTATTTTTTAGTTATTTTTACTAT
>NC_061831.1:7872180-7874680 GCF_019202785.1 Penaeus chinensis
TCTTCTCTCTCCAAGCACAGCCCTTCCCTCCCCACTGCTTCCAACTCACCCCTTCCCTCTCCCGTTCCTTACCTCTCTCTCCCTCCCCCTCCACCTCTCCCACTCCCCCTCCCCCTCCCCTCCCCCTCTCCCTTCATCTCCCCCTCTCACCCTCCACCTCCCCCACTCTCCCTCCCCCTCTCCCCTCCACCTCCCCTTCCCCCTCTCCCCTCCAAGCACAGTCGATCTCTTGTCCTCTGACTATTGACTTCCAATACGGAAAAGGCTCTCGTCACAGAGCTCGTAAAATGGGGCAGAAATTAGCATTGGGAAAGTCTCGCGGTTCATGGAAAAATACCTTTTTTTTAAATGGAGGGTAGAAGAGAACGTTTTTTAGGGGGGGGGGGTGATTTTTTGAGGGTGGGGGGATCTTGATTATCTATCTATCTATATATATATATGTGTGTGTGTGTGTGTGTGTGTGTGTGTGTGTGTGTGTGTGTGTGTGTGTGTGTGTGTGCGTGTTTGTGTGTGTATATGAATACATATACATATACATATGCACATATGTATATTTTTACTATTCCCACATGCATAATTACATATTCACAAATCCCCCAACAGACTTAATCCCGATAGTAATATGTTTCAAAACTGTTAAGCTTTAAAAAAAAAAAAATAATAAAAAAAAAAAAAAATAAATAACTAGCAAGAAAATGAAATTCTCTAGATTTACGAGCATGAATAAAAAACAGGTGTTCGTATCCCCAAGCGAACATAATTTAGGAAAAAAGGAAGACGTAATTCTGTTATTTGTATTTTCTTTCACAAATGCTGACGCGCCATAAAACCTTGCTGTTCTGTCCTCTGTTTACACAAGAGCTTCGCCTTTGGGGAAGGCGTGTAATAAGATTGGGTTATATATATATATATATATATATATATATATATATATATATATATATATATATATATATATATATATATATATATAATTATATATATATATATATATAACCCAATCTTATCTCTCTCTCATTCTCTCTTTCTCTCTCTCTATATATATGCATATATATATATATATATATATATATATATATATATATATATATATATATATATGTATGTATATATATATATATATATATATATATTTTTATATATATGTATATATATATATATATATGTGTGTGTGTGTGTGTGTGTGTGTGTGGATGTGTGTGTGTGTGTGTGTGTGTGTGTGTGTGTGTGTGTGTGTGTGTGTGTGTGAGTGTGAGTGTGTATGAGTGTGCATGTGTCTTTGTGTATATGTATATGTATTTGTGTTTGTATAAGTATATGTGCATGCATTTCTACTAAGTACATGAATATGATCGCGAACGTACATGCTTTTCTGTGTGTGTGTACGTACATAAATGCGCCTTCCCAGATCCTTTGTTCCGCTGTGCTTACTTCCAGAACATGCTAGAACAATTCCTTATTTCTTTGTTGATTTTTTTCCTTGTGTGTTTGTGTGTCAGAAATACCCTTTGTTCAAACACCTTGTTCCCTCGTTGTCCTCCCTTGCATGTTGCTGGATTGCAAACCTGCAACGGGACTGATGGGAGGAAATGTAGGGTTGAAAGTTGCGATATGTTTGTGTGTGTTTGTCTTTATGTCTGTGTGTTTTTTGCGAGTTATGATTTTATATGTTTGATTATTTGTGCTTTTGAAAAGGGGAGAGAGCGGGGAGAGAAGAGGGAGAAAGAGACAGAGAGAGGGGAAAGGGGGAAAGGGGAAGGGAGAGGGAGAGAGAGAGAGAGAAAGAGAGAGAGAGAGAGAGAGAGAGAGAGAGAGAGAGAGAGAGAGAGAGAGAGAGAGAGAGAGAGAGAGAGAGAAAGAGAAAGATAGAGAGAAAGAAAGAAAGAGAGAGAGAGAGTAGGGGACAAACAGAATATAAGCTAGACGTACACAGCCTAAATTTACATATATCACATACGCAGCATACGTTCTCGCTGGTTGTTACCTCATATACAAGTCCCCCGTACTGCAAGCCCTCTTTTGTCACCTACAATAACACCGCAATAACATTCCCATAATTAGAACTTAATTACATTGAATAACAGCCTAATCACCATCCTCATCACACTAGCACGATTAGATAGTGCCAACACCATACCAAAATGCAATAACGGGGGCACTAAAACACGATAACACCGGCCAATACTGTGTAATAAGGGGGCTAGATCCAGTGCCTGGGTTCGTGGCACCGTTAGGCTGGCAGTGCCACGCCCGGAAGCGCAGGAGAAGTGACAGGCAGTGATGAATTACCTAAAGGCTTTGAGGGGAAGGGTTAAAGAGGAGGGAGGGAGGGAGGGAGGGAGGGAGGGAGGGAGGGAGGGAGGGAGGGAGGGAGGGAGGGAGGGAGGGAGGGAGGAGGGAAGAGGGAGGAGGTGGAGGGGTATGGGGAAGGGGGGAGATCGGGTAAGGGGATAGGGAGGGGTAGAGGGGGGATGGAAAGCAGGGGAGGGAGCTTAAGCAG
>NC_061831.1:7894680-7897180 GCF_019202785.1 Penaeus chinensis
GAATAGGAGGAAGGGGGGGAGGTAACATTGACCCTAGCATAGGAATCGGAAGGAGAGAGAAGGAAGAAGGAGGAAGGAAAAAGGAATTATGGCAACGTGTCACAAGAATAGGATAACGGAGTTGACTGTGACAAGGGGGGGGGGGGTGAGGGGATAACGTGACCCTAGCATAGGAAGGGAGTGGAAGGGGATAGGGGAGGGTAGGTAGAATGGCTCTAGATAGGGAATGATAGGGAGTAGCATGGTCTTAGCATAGACCTATGAAAAGGGGGGCGAATAGGAGGGAAGGGGGAAGTGTATAGGAGGGGAGGGGGAGGTGAATAGGAGGGGAGGGGGAGGTGAATAGGAGAGGAGGGGAGGTGAATAGGAGGGGAGGGGGAGGTGAATAGGAGGGAAGGGGGAGGTGAATAGGAGGGGGAGAGGGAGGTGAATAGGAGGGGGAGAGGGAGGTGAATAGGAGGGGAGGTGGATAGGAGAGGAGGGGCAGGTGTATAAGGGGAGGGGGAGGTGAATAGAAGGGGGAGAGGGAGATGTGTGGAAGGGAGGGAGATGTATAGAAAGGGGAGATACGTATAGAAGTGGGGGGGAGGTAAATAGGAGAGGGAGAGATCTATAAAAGGGGGAGAGATAAATAGAAGAAGGAGGAGATGTATAGAAGAGCAGAATAAAGAGGAAGGGGGGGAGAGAGGTATAGAAGATGAGATGTAAACAGGAAAGGGAAAAGATTTATAGGAGAGGGGAGAAGTGTACAGCAGAAGGGAAAGGCGTATAGAGAGGGAAGGTAGAGTATCATGAAAGCAACGATAAGAATAGGAGAAGGGGGAGAGAAGGAGAAAGAACCCCCCCCCCCCAATCCTTCAGCCAACCGGGACAACAATAGCGGAAGGGAAAGGCACGACTCCGGCCATGAAACCTGTTATTAACATGTTGTCAACAGGTACAGAGGTTATTAATATCACTCTATGGTAAAGGCATATGATATTCCTATGCGGATGTATATTGAGAGAATCCTATGTATTATCTTTCAACATCACAACAGGATTTCGTGTAATAAAGATGATATTCAATATGAAAACAATGAGAAAGAGAAAGAGATGGAGAGATGGGACGAAGGTGAGGCGGTTGAAGGAAAGAATGAAAGAGAGAGAGAGAAAGGAGAGAGAGAAGGAGGGAAAGAGAGAGAGAAGGAAAGAGAGAAACAGAGAAAAGGAAAGAAACAGAGGAAGAGAGGAAGAGAGAGGGGGGGAAGAGAGAGAGAGATAATTTTTTTTTTCTTTTTTTAGAGTTCGGTCTTTCATTATTGAAAGAGAGAGAAGGAAGGAGTGAGAGAAGGAGGGAAGGAGAGAGAGAGAAGGAAAGAGTGAGAGAGAGGGGGGAGGAAAGAGAGAGAGAGGGAGAGGGAGAGAGAGGGGAGGGGGGCAAATAGACAGACAGATATAATACGACTGGCGCTTATTCTTATCTGCATGTGATTCATATTGCTTTATTTTATGTGTGTGCAATATCTCTTCTGTATGTGTGTTTATGTGCAATATCATATCTGTGTGTGTGTGTGTCCAATGTCTTTTCCGTATATGTGCAATGTATACCTGCAGTCTCTTCTCTATTTATGCTTATGCCGAATACTCCCCCTATATATATATATATATATATATATATATATATATATATATATATATATATATATATGTATACATATAATACCCTCTATGCATCTCTTTATGTTTATATATATTCTCTGCTCTATATCTACGTGTTATTCCCTCCACGATGTCTATCTCTGTGCTCCTGAAATTAAAAAAAAAAAAAATTAAATATCGCTTTTACAATTTCATCCTTTATCCTCTTTCCCTCCAGTTACATCTGTTCGTTCTCTGTCACCTTTTTCAACGACGATATTTCGGCGGAGGGTTGAACAAAGCGACAGACTGGGCTCCCGCGGTGACCAAAACAAATCTTAAAGAAGAGGTATCGTTCTCCCAGTGATATGTGTGTGTATATATATATTTGTTTAAATGATTTCTTTTACTTTCTTTCTTTCTCTCTATCATTGTTTATTTTGTTTATATTTATCTCTCTTTTCATCTATCTTTCTATTTATCTCTCTTTCTATCTATCTTTCTTTTTTCCCTTTTTTTCGGTTTTTTTTTCCTTTCTTTCTTTTTTCTTTCTTTCTTTTTTCCTTCCTTTGTTTGTTTATTATCTTTCTCTCTAGAGGGAAGGAGAGATGGGAAAGAGAGGGAGATGATGAGGAAGAGTGCAGAGAGAGAAGGGAGAAGAGGATGGGGAAAAGAGAGAGAGAGAGAGAGAGAGAGAGAGAGAGAGAGAGAGAGAGAGAGAGAGAGAGAGAGAGAGAGAGAGAGAGAGAGAGAGAGAGAGAGAGAGGGGGGTTGGGGGGTAAATAGTCAGACAGACAAAGAGGGAGGGAAGGAGGGAGGATCAGTGAAACAGAGAGAGATAAAAAAAAACACACAGACAGGCAGAGGCAGCTGTACATACA
>NC_061831.1:7915687-7918187 GCF_019202785.1 Penaeus chinensis
GGACTGCATGATCGGTGGTGAAACTCGTGTAGGGAATGAGTCACTGGAAAGTTATGAATACCACGTAACTTTAGAAGGTAAAATATATATATATATATATATATATATATATATAGATAGATAGATAGATAGATAGATAGATAGATAGATAGATAGATAGATATACACATATATATGAATATTAATCACATGGGCAAGATATGATTAATTGTAATCAGAGGAAATTATTGTTATGATTTTCTTCTTTTTCCTTTTCTTATTCTCTCTCTCTCTCTCTCTCTCTCTCTCTCTCTCTCTCTCTCTCTCTCTCTCTCTCTCTCTCTCTCTCTCTCTCTCTCTCTCTCTCTCTCTCTCTTTCTCTCCTTCTCTCCCTCTCTCTTTCTCTCCCTCTCTCCCTCTCTGTCTCTCTCTCTCTTTGCCCCTCTCTCCCTTTGTCCCTCTCACCCTCTCTCTTCCTCCCTGCCTCTCTCAATTCCTCCCTCTCTTTGAAACCTACGCAGTGAACATAACAGACACATTACTGCAGCTGTTGTCACCGTGTATCCCTATAGTTAATACCCCTTGTGAATATTATCAAACCACTTTTGATGACCCTCGTCGAATTAATAATTCAGTAACAATTACACCCATGCAAATTCCTGATATGAATATGGTTAAGATATCATCATTGTTCCAACTCGCTTCCCCTTTACCACCACCAACATTCATAATATCTAAAGTAAATTACTTCCCTCTTTTTTCTAATTTTGTTTACTCATTTTTCTCCCACAGATGGCGAGTGTCTCTGACGTCACGAGCATCCCAGCTGTCATGGAGGGGGCGACGGCAGTCAAAATATCATTAAAGGAATTGGATTCTTCAGCTGTGCTTGCGTTTAGTATGGAGGCTTGCAGGTGCGTCCAGTTGGGTGATTTAGGGCGAGAGGGAGATGGAGAGGTGATGGAGAGGAGGGAAAAGGGGAAAAAAGAAGGGGAAGAGAGACATGCAAAGGAGCAGGAAAGAGAAAGGCGAGAGGGAGGAGTATAAGAGATGATGGAGAGGAGGAAAATGGAGAGAAAAGAAGGGGAAGAGAGACATGCAAAGGAGCAGGAAAGAGAAAGGCGAGAGGGAGGAGTATAAGAGGTGATGGAGAGGAGGGAAAAGGGGGAGAAAAGAAGAGGAAGAGAGAAAATGCAAAGGAGCAGGAAAGAGAAAGGCGAGAGGGAGGAGTATAAGAGGTGATGGAGAGGAGGAAAAAGGGGGAGAAAAGAAGGGGAAGAGAGAAAATGCAAAGGAGCAGGAAAGAGAAAGGTGAGAGGGAGGAGAATAAGAGGTGATGGAGGGAGAAAATAAGGGAAGGAAGGGGAAGAGAGAAAATGGAAAGGAGCAGAAAAGAGAAAGGTGAGAAGGATGAGAAGAAGAGGGGAGGAAAGAATATGAGTGAAAGAAAGAGGGAGAGAAGAAGGGTGGTGGGGGGGGGGAGCAAAGGTGGAGAAAGAGAGAAGGAATAAGGAGAGAGTGAGGAATGGAAGGAATCGAGGGAAGAAAGAGGGATTGAAAGAGGGAAGGAGAGGGAAATATAGATAGATAGAGACAGACAGACAGACAGAATGACTGACAGACAGACAAACAGACATACAGACAGAGAGGAAGAATGGGAACAAAAACAGACAAATAAATATAAATATAAAACATGAATTACCAATACTATAAGATATTAGAATATAGAAAAATAAATGAAAATATATAACGGTCTCCCAGTACAAACCCAACCAGACACTGGCAGACACTGATAGACACTATCAGACACTGACAGACACTGGCAGACGCTAGCAGACATTGACAGACACTGGCAGATACTGATAGACACTGATAGATACCAGCAGACAATAACAGCTACTGACAGACACTGTTAGACACTAGCAGATACCGGCAAACAATGACAAACAATAACAGACAAATGACACCACTAACAAACATACACAGACACCGGCAAACTCACCAGACTTAACTTACCACATACGACTCCTCAAGTCGCACCACCTTCTCGTAAGGGAAGGGCGGGTTGCGTAATATTACGGCCAACTCTACAAGCGCGTCTCTCTCTTTGCAGGAGAATTCAAGAAGCTTGTAATGACAACCGAAAGATTATTGACGAAACGGAACACTTTGGAAAGACTGATGTGTCACACTACAACAAAAAGTGTGAATTGGTGTTTGAGGAAGGTGTCATGACGTGAGTATTGTATTGCTGTTGTTGGTGTTGTTGTTTTTTTGTTCTTGTTTTGATGATGATGAAGAGGAGGAGAAGGACGAGGTTGTTGCCGTTGCTGTTGTTTTTCTCTTGTCTTTTATTATCATTATTATTATTATTGTTATTATCATTATTATTGTTATTATTATTATTATTAGTATTATTATTATAATTATTATCATAGTTATTATTATTATTATCATTGTTATTATCATTATTATTATCATTGTCTTAATTATTATTATCATTATTATCATCATCATCATT
>NC_061831.1:7928187-7933187 GCF_019202785.1 Penaeus chinensis
GTAGTAGTAGTAGTAGTAGTAGTAGTAGTAGTAGTAGTAGTAGTAGTAGTAGTAGTAGTAGTAGTAGTAGTAGTAGTAGTAGTAGTAGTAGTAGTAGTAGTAGTAGTAGTAGTAGTAGTAGTAGTAGTAGTAGTAGTAGTAGTAGTAGTAGTAGTAGTAGTAGTAGTAGTAGTAGTAGTAGTAGTAGTAGTAGTAGTAGTAGTAGTAGTAGTAGTAGTAGTAGTAGTAGTAGTAGTAGTAGTAGTAGTAGTAGTAGTAGTAGTAGTAGTAGTAGTAGTAGTAGTAGTAGTAGTAGTAGTAGTAGTAGTAGTAGTAGTAGTAGTAGTAGTAGTAGTAGTAGTAGTAGTAGTAGTAGTAGTAGTAGTAGTAGTAGTAGTAGTAGTAGTAGTAGTAGTAGTAGTAGTAGTAGTAGTAGTAGTAGTAGTAGTAGTAGTAGTAGTAGTAGTAGTAGTAGTAGTAGTAGTAGTAGTAGTAGTAGTAGTAGTAGTAGTAGTAGTAGTAGTAGTAGTAGTAGTAGTAGTAGTAGTAGTAGTAGTAGTAGTAGTAGTAGTAGTAGTAGTAGTAGTAGTAGTAGTAGTAGTAGTAGTAGTAGTAGTAGTAGTAGTAGTAGTAGTAGTAGTAGTAGTAGTAGTAGTAGTAGTAGTAGTAGTAGTAGTAGTAGTAGTAGTAGTAGTAGTAGTAGTAGTAGTAGTAGTAGTAGTAGTAGTAGTAGTAGTAGTAGTAGTAGTAGTAGTAGTAGTAGTAGTAGTAGTAGTAGTAGTAGTAGTAGTAGTAGTAGTAGTAGTAGTAGTAGTAGTAGTAGTAGTAGTAGTAGTAGTAGTAGTAGTAGTAGTAGTAGTAGTAGTAGTAGTAGTAGTAGTAGTAGTAGTAGTAGTAGTAGTAGTAGTAGTAGTAGTAGTAGTAGTAGTAGTAGTAGTAGTAGTAGTAGTAGTAGTAGTAGTAGTAGTAGTAGTAGTAGTAGTAGTAGTAGTAGTAGTAGTAGTAGTAGTAGTAGTAGTAGTAGTAGTAGTAGTAGTAGTAGTAGTAGTAGTAGTAGTAGTAGTAGTAGTAGTAGTAGTAGTAGTAGTAGTAGTAGTAGTAGTAGTAGTAGTAGTAGTAGTAGTAGTAGTAGTAGTAGTAGTAGTAGTAGTAGTAGTAGTAGTAGTAGTAGTAGTAGTAGTAGTAGTAGTAGTAGTAGTAGTAGTAGTAGTAGTAGTAGTAGTAGTAGTAGTAGTAGTAGTAGTAGTAGTAGTAGTAGTAGTAGTAGTAGTAGTAGTAGTAGTAGTAGTAGTAGTAGTAGTAGTAGTAGTAGTAGTAGTAGTAGTAGTAGTAGTAGTAGTAGTAGTAGTAGTAGTAGTAGTAGTAGTAGTAGTAGTAGTAGTAGTAGTAGTAGTAGTAGTAGTAGTAGTAGTAGTAGTAGTAGTAGTAGTAGTAGTAGTAGTAGTAGTAGTAGTAGTAGTAGTAGTAGTAGTAGTAGTAGTAGTAGTAGTAGTAGTAGTAGTAGTAGTAGTAGTAGTAGTAGTAGTAGTAGTAGTAGTACTAGTAGTAGTAGTAGTAGTAGTAGTAGTAGTAGTAGTAGTAGTAGTAGTAGTAGTAGTAGTATAGTAGAATAGTAGTAGTATAGTAGAATAGTAGTAGTAATAGCAGCTGTAGTAATGGTAGTAGTAATAGCAGCTGTAGTAATGGTAGTAGTAATAGCAGCTGTAGTAATGGTAGTAGTAATAGCAGCTGTAGTAATGGTAGTAGTCTTAGTATATTTTAGTAACGCTAGTGATAGTAACTCAAGAATAAGTATCAATAATCACACAGTAGAGTAACAGTAGTAACAACTGAACCGCTAATAAAAGCAATGATAGTAACAAAGCCAATCATACCTAAACTAATGTAAGTAATATTAGAAATGATATAGAAAGCAGACAAAAAATAATGGCGGAAATCCTTTTTACTTCCGCAGTGTACTTGTCATCATTTAGTATTGTTATTATTATCATTATCGTTATTATCATTATTCATTAATATTATCGTCATCATTATTATTGTTGTTGTTTTGTTGTTGTTATAATGATAATTATATTTATTATCATTATTATCATTATTATTATTATTATTACTATTATTACTATTATCATTATTATTATTATAATTATTATTATTATCATTATCATTATTATCATTAAGAATATCATCACCATCACTATTATTATCATTATCATTATCATTATTATTATTACTATTAGTATTATTAGCATATTATTACTACTATCATCATCATCATTATTATCACATGCTTCCTTTAAATTAAACTTTAGATAATCATCTCATTAATTATGATCATCTAAGTTGAATCATCATTATCTTATTAATCAAATTTACCTAAATTAGTTATTAATTTGTACAAATTTATGTAAATGTATGTAAATGAGATACTATGAAAATTCTATACTATTTATAAAACAATGCTATAACAAAGTGGCTAACACCCCGCGCTTTATATGCATGCCACCTTCTATTTTGCATAATAGCGCTATATTCACAAGTTTGTAATTAAAACTAGACTCACTACAGCTATTAGTATTACTACTACTATTACTGATTATGATGATGATGATGCGGAAGAGGAGAAGGAAGAGGAGGAAGAAAAAAAGGAGGAGGAGGAGGAAGAAGAAGAAGAAGAGGAGGAGGAGGAGGAGAGGGTGGAGGAGGAAGAGGAAGAAGAAGAAACGGAGGAGGAGGAAGAAGAGGAGGAGAAAAAGGAATAAGCAGAGGAGGACGAGGAAGAAGAAGAAGAGGAGGAAAAAGAATAAGAAGTAGCGGAGGAGGAGGAGGAAGAATATAGGAGGAGGAAGAGGAAGAAGAAGAAACGGAGGAGGAGGAAGAAGAGGAGGAGACAAAGGAATAAGCAGAGGAGGACGAGGAAGAAGAAGAAGAGGAGGAAGAAGAAGAAGAAGAAGCGGAGGAGGAGGAGGAAGAATATAGGAGGAGGAAAAGGAATAAGAAGAGAAGGAGGATATTATTGTTGTTAGTGTTATTACTTTACTACATAATCATCAATAATAACATTATCATTATCATTGTTGATATTAATGTTATTACTATTATCATTACTTACATTCATTACGACTATTATTATCATTGTTACTATTATTATTATTATTGTTATTATTGTTATTGTTATTATGATTATTATAATTATATTATCACTATTATTATCATTATCATTATTATTATAGTTATCATTATCATCATTATTATCATTATCATTTTTATCATTATCATTGATTACCAACAATGTTATTATTATAATCATTATTCTTATTATTATTATCATTATTATTATTACTGTCATTATTATTATTATTATTACTATTATCATTACTATCAATATTATTATTATTATTATTATTATTATCATTATTATTATAATTATCATTATTATCTTTATCATTATCTTTATTATCATTATTATTATCATTATCATTATTATCATTATCATTATTGTTAATATCATTATTATTATCAATATTACTATTGCTACTATTATCATTATCGGCATCCTCATTATCATCATTATTATTATAATTATTATTATCATCATTACTGTTATTGTTATTATTACTATTGTTAATATTACTATTACTATCATTATCATTACTGTTATATACTATTATATCATATTATTATTATTGTTGTTATCATTATAATTATCATTATTATTATTGTTATCATTATTAGTATTATAATTAGTAGTACTAGTATCTTATTATCATTATCATTTTTAATTATTACTACTATTATCAGTTACCATTATTTGGTTTTATTATATTTATCATTATAATCATTGTTATCATTATTATTGTTATTGTTATTATCCTTATCAATATCATTATCATTATCATTCTTGTTATTATTATAATTATTATCATTTTCATTATTATTGTTATTATTATTATTATTATTGTTATTGTTATATCTTTTATCATTACCATTATCACTATTATTATCATTATTAGTATTATTAGTATTATCCTTACCATTAATAGCCATCAGACTAATCCTAGGAAAAAGACAATTTAGGTTCAATAGGCTAAATGTACCTTGTATATTGACTTCTGCTGCCTCTCATGAATATCTATTATAGGTATATAAGAGAGAGAGAGAGAGAGAGAGAGAGAGAAAGAGAGAGAGAGAGACAGAGAGAAAGAGAGAGAGAGAGAGAGATGGAGTGAGAGTAAAACAGATAAATAGTTTATGGCGGGTATAATTGTTCGGAAAACCATCGCTTCCAAAATGGCCCCCAAGCTAAGCCAAGGATCATCAGCGCCAAAGCCCCCTCCGCCTTCGAAACCATCGCCACAGAAGGGAAAGCATAATGCCCTTAGTCCTGACCCGCGAAACAGATATAACCAGGTATCTCCACTTCCATTTAGCCTATTGAACGTAAAAACGAAATTGTCTTTCTCCTAGGAGTAGTCTGATGGCTATTAATGGTAAGGACAATACGAATCCTTCTTTTTTTTTGTCATCGTCGCCTTGAGCCAGGGGTTGGGATCAGCCACGCTACCTTTTAGAGCTGTTCCTAACTTACATTGTGTTGACTTGTGTTATTTATATGTTGTTGTACTCTTTGTACTAACAGAGAGTGAAGCCGTACAAATCCATCCTTGCCCAGCCAGTCTAGTGGACAATTAGAACAATAAAGATAAACAATCAGACAAGCAGAGATACAGATAAATAGATATTGGTATATATGAGTACTTTTTCTCCCTCGTTATGTAAAATGTACCGCCACGTCTATTTCATAGCGTCAATTTTATCCCATACCATCAACTTCACTCCATGCCATCAACTTCACGCAAGAACACAAACGTTAACCATAATCTATTGCATAACTTCCGCCTTTGTTGCATCATTATCATCACTATCAATCTTTAGTGACAATAATCATGCAGGATTTTGATACAATGACGTCACTTCCTGTATACCAAGCTGGACACGAAAATACATCTTTAAGAGAGTAATGA
>NC_061831.1:7973187-8000687 GCF_019202785.1 Penaeus chinensis
CTTATAATTTACAACAAGGAATCATGTTTATTTCATAACAGTGTCAAGTTCAGATTAATATTGATGGAGGGAAGACTTTGTTCACAATAATGGCGACAATTTGGCACACGAAGCTTTAGAGATCTACTGGATTTTGTCCCCGCCCGCCCGATACACACATACATACACATACACATTACAGCAACATACTTTGTTGTCGACACAGTATCCCCAATAACCATTTTTATTAATGTTTAGAACGTATATGGCTTTAGCTGTCACGAACACTACTAGTCAATTAAATCATTCTATGTATAATACCTAATTTCTCTCAGGCAACCAGTAATGTGATTTTTGATAATGTCTCTTGATCTATTGTTATCAGGAAGTTGCTCGTGTTTCCTGTTATAAAGGAAAGCCAACCATTAAACTACACACAGTGCATGTAAGTGTCTAAGTACATAAGTAGAAAAACAGTGCATCCTATTTGCTCATAGAAAACAGTAGTACCGTGATAGATAAAAACCTAGCTTGCCTAACATTTATTGAGTATACTAATTAATTATAAATCAAATTAGTAAATGCAGACATTGGCAATTATCATGCAACAATAAATCATGTATAGTTTAACATGAAGATCAAGTTGATAAGTAGACTGTCCTGGGGAAAACTGGATCATATATATTTTTACAAAACTTTTGTCCTTTCGTCGATTTCACAATGTGTGAAATAAATAATGTGTGGGTATTTGAAGGCTAAAAAGGAGGAATTCAATATTACAATGATATGTGCAGTACAGGAGAGGCATGACTGTTCACTTGATTCAAACCAAGATAAAATTGCATTCAAACCTCTCCTATATTACATCATAGTTATTATTTTATCTACTGAAAATTTTCTACCGTATCAACATATAAAATCATTACCGATGTATTTAAAATATAGCATGATGCTTGGGGGCAAGCACTGCGGTAAAGTATAGTAGCTAAAAGGGTTAGGAATGAGTTAATGGTTAGGGTAAAGTTACAGGTTGAACAGTACTAATGGGTATTGAAAAGGATAGATAGCTGATGGGGTATAGTACAATGTAAAGGTTGTTGGGGGGGATGGAGTTAAGGGAATAGGGAGCATTATGATAAAGTATTGTGGCGAAAGGAGTAAAAATGAGGTCATGATTTGGACAGAAATGGGTGATCAAAAAGAGAAGTAAAAATGGTTAAATAGTTAAAAGCAAAATAAATGTGCTAGACATCTAAGGTAATGTAGGACTATAGTAAATGGTAGTGAAGGGTGGTTGAGTTAGTGATTAGTTGTCAAAGTTGGGCAAAGGAATTGGCGAGTAAATGGGTTAAGGTTGGGTAAGGTAATGTATAGGGGTTAGATCAAGTGAAGGATGTATATGCATTTGAGGAATGAAAACAGGTTGTCAAAGCAGAAAGTGTGAGAAGTTGTGGGAGGGATCACGAAAATCGGTCCCATTTGGCTGGGCTAAATAGATTATTTAAGAATTTTGTAGAGATGGGGGTAGTAGAAGGACGGGGGCATGTGGAAGAGGGAGTAGTGTTGAGGGAGGTAGAGTTATGGGGAGGTGGACAATAAGGTTGTAAGGTAGTAATAAGGGAGGATGGGGTAGTTGATGAAGAAGGTTGTGGGGGTATAGTTGTTGAAGTTGAGCATGTTGGGAGTAGAAATGTCTCCTGGGGTGTTGATTAGGGTGGATACTGTACTAGTCGGCATTGTGGAGGGGGTATTAGTTGTAGTGTTCAGAGCCGTGGTCAAAGGAGAGCCTGGGGTCAGGGAATCGGGCGAGTTTGAATTGGTGGAGCTATTTGATGAAGAGGCAATTGTCTCTAATAATGGTATGGTTAATGGTTAATGGTTATTCATTGTTGGCCATGATAAGCCTGGAGTATGTTGGGGAGAGAAATGGTCCACCCCTCAGGGTTGCTTGAGGGGTAAGGGCTGTATAAAGCAGGGGAATACCGTGCCCATGGCTCCCTCAGGCCGTTCAGGACTGGCACAAAGTCGGCCTTTCATCCTTTCAGCACGGCTCTCACACCTTAGGAAGTGGATAGTAGAAGGGGTTGGTGAAGGGACAGAAACGAAATAGTCGGAGGGGAAAAAAAAGACCAAGCAAAATTTGTTGAGTCGAGGGCTGAGTCCCAAGGTTGGGGAGTTCCCCAGCATTGGGTCCCAGTCTCCGCCTCCTAAGCCCCCCCACGACAACAAGGGATTGGGGGGGAAAAGAGAAGTAAAAAGAAAAGAGAAAAAAGACCTTGCAAAATTAGGTCCTCAGTCTCCCTCTCCTAACTTAAAATTTTCTACCACATCAACATAAAAATGACAATGAGCCAGGAATAGGGAGTGCATCACAGTAATCCATTATAACTTTGTTTCATGTCATGGCATCTTCTGTTCCCATTTTCTTTTGCCACTGATAACTAAGTTTGTTTTTTGTTTTGTTTTTTAATCTGGAAGGAAGAAAAGCTATTCTAAAATCCATAACATTTTTTTGAAAATGAGGCTTCTTAGCCGAATAATTGAAGTAGTGAATTTCCTAAACTCATGTGTTCTTTATCAGTCAAGTTAAAAAAAAAAAAAAAAAAATGTAGATTCTAATCATACAACAAATACAACAAACTAGAGATACTCTGCTCTCCAATAATGAAATACATGAAGTACATTGATTTTCATATGACAATGCTATTCCTGCCTGTCTGGAAGACCTTTGCAAGTCAGCTTCAGTTCAGAACACCTTTGCCTCGTAATGCAAGCACTTATCCACAAAACATTATAATTTATTGAAAACTTACTGCCGTATCATCTAAGATCATTAAGGCGTATACAAAATATAGCAATAGGGTGGGGCATGGGGAGAATCTCCTGATAGGAAAGGTTTTTAGTTCAGTAAGGCGATGTTTGTGGACTTCCAGAATGGCCAATGGTCAAAACAAATAAATGTACCAAAGATCAAAGGTAATACAACATTATGGTAAAGTGTTGTGGCAAAAAGGGTAAATATGAGTTAAAAATTGGGGCTAAGTGGACAGAAGGTGATGAAGAAGAGAAGGAAGAGGAAAGGGGGAGAAGACACTGCAAAATTAAATGAGACGAGGGCTGAGGTCCAAGGTAGGTCTGATTCCCTGCCTTGGGCCTGTCTTCCGCCTCCTAAGCCCCCACAGAAGCAACGATTGGGGGCGTATCCACAAAACAACTGCAGCTGCAAACAGTACATTATTAGGAAACATCATCTCAATTTTCCTCTCCATTTTTTTTTTGTATTTGTACAAGATACAATAATTTCTTATCATTGAGATGGTTAATGGTTAATGGTTAAAAGCAAAATAAATGTGCTAGACATCTAAGGTCATGTAGCACTATAGTAAATGGTAGTGAAGGGTGGTTGAGTTAGTGATTAGTTGTCAAAGTTGGGCAAAGGAATTGGCGAGTAAATGGGTTAAGGTTGGGTAAGGTAATGTATAAGGGTTAGATCAAGTGAAGGATGTATATGCATTTGAGGAATGAAAACAGGTTGTCAAAGCAGAAAGTGTGAGAAGTTGTGGGAGGGATCACGAAAATCGGTCCCATTTGGCTGGGCTAAATAGATTTAAGAATTTTGTAAGAGATGGGGCTAGTAGAAGGAAGGGGGGATGTGGAAGAGGGAGTAGTGTTGAGGGAGGTAGTGTTATGGGGAGGTGGACAATAAGGTTATAAGGTAGTAATAAGGGAGGATGGGGTAGTTGATGAAGAAGGTTGTGGGGGTATAGTTGTTGAAGTTGAGCATGTTGGGAGTAGAAATGTCTCCTGGGGTGTTGATTAGGGTGGATACTGTACTAGTCGGCATTGAGGAGGGGGTATTAGTTGTAGTGTTCAGAGCCGTGGTCAAAGGAGAACCTGGGGTCAGGGAATCGGGCGAGTTTGAATTGGTGGAGCTATTTGATGAAGAGGCAAGCCTCATTGCTCTTAATAATGGTATGGTATGGTTAATGGTTATTCATTGTTGGCCATGATAAGCCTGGAGTATGTTGGGGAGAGAAACTGGTCCACCCCTCAGGGTCGCTTGAGGGGTAAGGGCTAGACACTAAAGCAGGGGAATACCGTGCCCATGGCTCCCTCAGGCCGTTCAGGACTGGCACAAAGTCAGGCCTTTCATCCTTTCAGCACGGCTCTCACACCTTAGGAAGTGGATAGTAGAAGGGGTTGGTGAAGGGACAGAAACGAAATAGTCGGAGGGGAAAAAAAAGACCATGCAAAATTTGTTGAGTCGAGGGCTGAGTCCCAAGGTTGGGGAGTTCCCCAGCATTGGGTCCCAGTCTCCGCCTCCTAAGCCCCCCCACGACAACAACGGGCAAGGGATTGGGGGGCTTATCCATGAGATATACCTTCCATATAGATTTCATTATGAAATTTGAGAAAGCTAATGACAGTGATTAAGACAGGATGATACTGAACTTGTATACATTATGACATCGCATACTAAGTAGTTGCAATAACAGCTGACTGAAGGCATATATGTACCATTCACAGATTTAGAAAAAAAAATTTCACGGTCCTAAAATTTTAAAATATCACACATACATATAGATACATACATACTTATAACAGAAAACACTTTAGCACATTCTTCCAATAAGAACTTCATATTGAAACTTATGTAAATGTCTAATATCCATCCATGCTGTATGAAGAAACATCCTGCTCTTCTTATTAGAACAATTCAAAAATTTTAATAATTAATCACCAAACATAAATGTAAGATTAATCTTGCCAAACCTTTCAAAATTGTCTGTGCACTGAGCAGAATTCCACATTTTCATTAAGTTATTTTCCTTTGAACCCAACATTCCATGGTCACCATTTTACAAAAGCAAAATTCAAAATACTATATAGAATTTACTAAATCCCAATTACTATAACCTGTTCCAATGTGACTTATTACATTTTTCATGCAATCCATTCTATGAATCTGCATATTTTCAACCACCATTTTTATGAATGGTTTGTAACTTTTCCAAGAAATCACAACTGTTTCATCATCTATTTTTTCTACTAGTTGAAAAGGAAGATTTCAGCCTGCTCTGCACACATTACAGCTATAGAAAGGGTTTCATAAAAGAGGTTATCACCATTAAGTTTTTATTTTGTATAAAAACACACAAACATCTCCTTAATAACATTAGACTCGTCACCATTGTGTAAAAAATACACAAAAAACAAGAGAAATCTTAGTACAGACACCCTTGTACAGATATTTGTAAAGAGGGATTGTTCCCACACAGTTATCACTGAGCACCTGCTATTGAGGAAAGTACAAAATTAGCTTAAATTTGTTTGTGATTTTTGCAGGTGTTAAATTAATTTATATAAAGGAAAGATATAGACTTTATCCATGATATTTACAACCAAGGAAGACAGTACCAAGGTCAGTCATAATGTGAAAAAAAAAAAACTGTTTATCCCAGGTCACTGATGATATGCCTTGAGATGAACGATGAATGAAATGCTATGCTATTGGAAGCTTCTATACATAATTACCAATAAATAAATTTTAAAAATAAAAAAAAAAGTTTCACAGCTCCAAATTAACGGTGGTATTAACATCTCTTCTGTACCAACTCATTCACAATAGAAAACACACAACACCCAGACAGTATTTTTGTAAGCTTTTTTTTTTCCTCTCTCTCAATGGACACATCTGGGTTAGCGCCTGGAGAATAACCACAGGCACAGTCCCAACGCGTCTAAGACTCGCAGAAACAGGCAGGCACCTTGGCATGCTTCACTGCTTGCCGGTGGAGAAGAGGGCAATGACGCCAGCTGCACCAAGGGTACTGAAGATGTAGTTGTAGGCTGGGGCAAAGGAGCGGAAAATCATGAAGGAACCCACCACCACGAGCATCAGGAACAGAGCGTTGTTGTAGAAAAGGGAAAAGGTGGTGGACTGGGACTCGGCAACCTCGTTCTTCTTCCACAGCACCCTGTTGGGACGAAAAGTTAGATTACATACAGGATTTCTTGTATTGGGGATTATTTCATGGCTAAATGAAATTTAAAATTTTGTTAAGCAAGTTTTATTATGTGATTTATGGTATGGAATATATTTTCAGACCTAAATTGAAGTTTCAGAAATCTACATTTGGCATAATGCACTGAAGGGTATTTCTTTAACTATACCTCCTCAAACTAAAGAAGAAAATAGTTTCTTAAAGTGATAGCTAAATGAATACTGTCTGACAACTAATTTGTAATAAATGGAGAATTCCTAGGTTTATACAATATACCACTAGGGACAATGCAAAAAAATGACCAATAAAAAAAGTATGAAGTAACAGAATGAAGGAAAACTTACTCATTAAATACACATTCACATTTCCTTAGCAATCTTTAAAAGAGAATTAATCCCTAAAATCCTACCGACCATGAACAATCAAAACCCCATACAAAAACCGGGGATTTTTCTTCACATGACCTTTCTATTAGCAATAAAGACCTGTAGTGTCTGCTAATACATTTGTTACCGTTTGACAAATTTCCTTCAGCCATCCCCATGATAACACCCGCATACCCCTACCCCCCTATACCCCTACTCCCCTTGGAGGCCCTCCCCTGCCTGAGCCATTACACAGTTGGGTTTTCCTGCATCTTATCTTCTAGTTCTTACAGAAGCAAGTGTGAAGTGGTAAATCTACAAACAGGAGGGTTTGCAGCAGCTCTATGGGGTTATCTCACATATTGTGTATGGCAAATTAATGGTTTCCACAGATGGATCCACAAGTACTTAGTTACCAAGGAGTCAATTATTATTCCTATCTCACTTATTTACCCTTTCCTTGAATTTTTGAAAGGGGTTTTTTTTTATCAGTATTTTGATATTATAGTAAAGAAAGAAAAAATAACAATAATCGATATTAACATATTCAGAAAAGAAAAAGATCTTCTATTCAAGGAATGGAGAAATCGGGTGCAGTCACTAGGGCCTACCAACTGATTCCTTGGCAGCTGAGCACACTTGAGCCATCTGTGTACAACATTCACTAAACACTACAGTGAGCAGTACAAAACCCACAGTCAATGGGTTTAAGAATAGGAAAGTAAAATGAAGATTGTGATAAAAAATGATGGATCACAAAGATTTCAATGCTAAAATTTTAGTAAAATTTTCCTCAGACTTGCAATAACAAACAATGCACAAATGAAACTGTCTGCCTTTCACAATTACCATCTATATCTGTATCTTGCCTATCAATCCAAAGGTAAAACATCTGGTTGAATACAATTAGCCTAAAAATTCATCTCCTTGTCAAAATCTCCAAGAACCTGTAAATGCAGGATGCACATGGCATAACCAGAACAGACCAATGGTAAAACCTACACCAACTCAACCCCAACATCGTTTCAAAATTGTTGGTAAAAGTTTACGACATGACCATCAGGGCAAAAACCAAATCCCCAATTCACACAAATCAATGAATAAATAAACCCCACCCTAATTGCACAAACTACCACTAAGATCACTGCTTCAACCCAAAAGCTTCCTAACTTGGGATGCAAAGCTCGCAGATCCCCTTACAGTAGTCATTTCACCCTCACCGGTACAGTCCATTTGCATACTTTATTTTCTTTCCCCTTTCCCCTCCTTTTAACTGTTGCTACAGACAAGAAATTCTATACCCATTCCTCCTCTTACCTCTCATCTTTCTCCTTCTTGCTCATCTTCTTGTCAGCATCCAGGCTGCTCAGCACCTGGCGTGTTACCGACTCTTCAATCTTCTGGGCCACCTGGTTATTTGAAGTGCATTAGTTATATAAATCATGTCTTGCATCGAGTTTAAGTCACTAAGATATTACTATTATATACCACTACTACTTAAAAGGCAAACAAATTATTTCTTTTACGATCAAACATCAAAAAAGTAAAATTTGCAATGCATAACCACCAATATTAAAACAATAGTATATTTCCCAACATACCAAAAACAGCACAGCTGTCCACTCACATTCAAATGTACTTATACAATAAATCTGACTAAAGCCCATGACATTAAAACCATATTTCAGATTGCCATGACCTTCCAAAAGCATTCTCCAATTCTCACCTTGTGCTTCAGGATGAACTTGGTGTTCTTATATGCCATCGCAACCAGGTATGTTGCGATGCCAGTCACAAGGGCGAAGATGAAGGCCGAGGACTGTGGGTCCATCAAGTGGATTCGCCAGTAAAGCCCTGGAAATAACAAACCATCTTGAGTTTCATATATACATATACTTTTGGGATCAGGAAATCAAAACTAAAAGTTTTACAAAATATCAAGGATCCATAAAATGGTAAGGATATAAATTGGTCTTTCACTAATGAGAGCATGACCTAGACCTCAAGAAACAATTGTAGAAAATAAATGTTACTTCAATACTTTATGGTAAGGAAAATCAAGCAGTCCATTTTTTCACATTTCTTATACACTTGTCATCGAAGTAGTGGTAGCTCTATCACACAAATGAATTTCTCAATTAAATACATTTAAACACCTTGTCCATACAAATGCATTACCCTATAAAAACAATTACTTTATTGAAGGTATCTGGTTGAACATGATTAGGTACAAGCAGACATGGGAAATTTTATTATATACTTTGGCAGACACAAACATCTAGCTGCCAGTGACTTCGCTAAAATGCAAAGTTTCAGTGTTTACCAGCACAGATGCCAAAATCCATGAACAATGCTATAAATCCATGCCAAAATATGGTTGCAAGCATAGGACCTCAATTTTGTGCCCCATTTCTTATGATAAAAATACGTTAAATTATATATGTTCCATGGAGTTTTCAGTTGCATAAGAATCTGTGCCTTTTCAACTAGACCATTCATAATATAAAAATTAGTTGCTATTTTGGCAAACTGTCTTTCAAATAATTTTCTTTATATTGACTATTCTATCCAAATTCCCTTGAAATTTGTCATTATCTACAAAAGATGCCCTATGACCTGATGCCTAGCACAATAGTAGTGCACTGGTAGATTGTTGATCTTTACTGCAGTGTACAAACTGTGGAAGCCAGCACCAAAATGGGTTGTTCAAAACATTTAAGAAAATGGTCTGAAATTCCTGTATAGCCCTCCCTGGCTATTTGCTGTTGATAAAGATCTGGTTCAATCAACCTTGCCATAACATGCTAGATGGATCTTTGTTGTCTTTTGCCCGAAGGCAAAGTATAAAGCTCAAAATTATAAAAAAAAAAAAATATGTCTTAACCCTTTGGTTGAGGATAGCATATTGTGCAATGGCTATAGTGGCACATATCAAGATATACCTAATGCTATCAGCTCATCAAACTGACCTTGTCTTTCATTTGCTTGGCATCAGTAACCAAGGTATGAATGAAATAAACTGATTTCATAAAGAATAAAGAAATATAGTGATAGAACAGAATAACTTGTAGACCTAGTTCAACATGAACTCATTCTTAAAACACTGAAGTGTCCTAAGCGTCATGAAATATATAAATCAGATCAAAAACAAACATTCCGGTGTGGAAAGATGGGGGGGAAAAAAACATGCAGTTTTAAGGTTACCATCTTTAAAGGCATGTGGTTTAGCAATGCTAAACTAGACATTGAAACCAATGCATTATCAATTAACTTTGAAGACCTGAGTTCAAATATGATCTGGCAAAGCAAAAACTTAATTTCAGACAAAATAATTTTTAAGTGGACAAGTTTCTCCTGAGAAGTCTGAATAAAATGTTTGGATAATACAAAACAGTTAATCAGAGGTCAATTTGATGAATCTAAATTCAAAAGAAGAAAATTTAATATTGGCAAAATCATAGAGGGTTAGTAGCTACTGTTTTTCTGTTTTGTTTTTTAAGAGAAAACCTTTATGGTGCCAGTGGAAAAACATGAGACACTACTGAAAATAAACAAGTACATATACCCTGGAACAATAGTAATCAGTGACTGGAAAGCATAGGCTTGTTTAAACAAGGAAGGTTATGAACCCTTAACCCTTGGTGACAGGTGAAGAAAACTTTAAAAAAAAACTACGCTCTGGCGATCAATGGCAACGCACCGACTTTGAGCAAAGGAGTTGGGTACATCAAGCCGAATCCCCGCCTCGTAGCACTTTGGCTGACCGCCGCGGCGTACAGCCGCCCACCACATTTCAAGCAGTTTGTTCTGACGTCAAGAGATGTGACCCGTCGTGAAGGGGTTAAAAGTCTATCAAATATAATTTCACTGATCCAGAAACTAAAACACATACAAATAACATTGGAAGAAAGTGGAGGGATGCCAATAGGGGTGTGCCACAGTTTGGAAGGAGACATTTCATTGGGTATTTGGCTCTCGTGAGGTTCATGAAACATGCTGAGCCAAACAAGCGCCTGCACTATTTTCTTCATGCAGCAGCAGAGCTCTACCCAACTTTTCTTGAATTAAGTATTTACTTTTATTTTGTTTAAAATATTTAATACAAGGAGGGGGTTTGGCAATCAGATGGGGGGTCTGGGAGCAAAGTCCTTTGGTAAACAGGAAAAAACAGCAATTGGAAGGGGGTCCTGAGACACAGCCCCATAGTTAGAAGGTTTCTGGTTCCTACGGTGATCTTTGTACTAGTTTATTAATCTAGGCTGGGGTGCCATTATGAATCCTACATGACTGAATCCTGACTCAGGTTTTTCATTTGAAGAGTCTATATTTAGTGTAATGCAAAGTCTACTGACTATTTTTCCAGGAGTTCTCGCTCTACCCAAAGCAAAGCGCACGACTAACATGTGGGAATGCCAGATGTCGAGTCTGTCCGAGACCCTCTCCTGCCGGCAATACGTGTAGGATTTTTGTTACCCAGGCAGGGGTTGGGGGGCAGCCGCTCCCGAGAAGTGTTGTAGGGAGGACAACCCCTTGCATTAGACAATATAGCGATTGATTCAGTAACGTGATTACAGTAGAGTATGAGAATTCCACACTGCACACATCGGATCAGAACCCCGTAAAACTAGTCAAAAGACAAAGCATTACAGTGACACAAACATAGCCACAGCCTTTTAATGTACCTTCAAATAATCTTAAAAGGGTTATTTTCTGTTTTCTTTACAGTTTTAAAATCAAAGTTTGTGCGAGTGGCTCCCCCCCAAACCCCAGATTCCAAGATTGTAGGAGATACTGTGTAACTTATAGGAAAAAATGAACATCCCACCTCCTCTAAAATTACCAGACATACCACAGATGAAAAGGACCTTATTCCCAGTCATCCCATCCATTACAGGCAAAGTCTACCTTGTATCATATGGTTGTATGAATAACCTAAACCCACATTCTAGCAAGATGAACCTAAAGATCATCTACAAGCTCCACCTAGCCTGAACATGTGCGATTAACCTTTCAACCGTCCCACCACACACATCACTCCCCTTATCGCAGCTATTTGTGTGGCTCCATTCCGCCAAACAGAACCACATCTGGACAACACACACCAAATACAATACGTCAGACAGTCAACACTACGAGCAACGGTCAACTTCAAAGGATTACCAGCCCTTATTATCACTATCGAAAAGTGGAGCAGCTGATTGATAAAATAACCAGATAAAACATACGTATCAGGTCATTGAATCGCCGTAGAACGCTCCTAACTACGTAATTAAGGAATTTCAATCACGACACATGGAGTTATAATTGATGAGACTTGAAATAAGATTAAGATTAGTAATAAACGCTGCACACAATAATAATAATAATAAACACCAAGAAATATAGGAATAACACCGACTGAATAACTAACAGATAATAGTAATAGCTAATAATTACTATAATCAGCATTTAGGACTCTAAACTCCACTCACATATGGGAATGGCCGAGACGATAAAGGCATTCAAGAAAAAGATAACATTTCCCTTCTTGGACACACTCCGACTGAAGTCCTGCAGCAACAGCTCTTCCTCCTTCGTGAACTTATTTTTGTTTGTATCCTTCACCATCTTGTCCTTCGCTGCTGCCTTGCGTGAATCCGGATAGAGTCTGAACGGCCGCCGGTCCCCTTTCCGTGTCGAGAATTGAGGAACGTCACGTCGAGCGCCTCCTGTCACTTTCGTCCACCCGGCGAAAGCTCAGGCGGTTCCAGCAATGCGGCAATTTGGGATATGAGTTGAAAGATTGGATGTCTTGGCTGTTTTTAACCTTATAATAAGGTTTGTGGGATTTTTTTGAAATATTATTTAGGTCTGGTGTCTCTGTTTTTGGAATAGTTACAAAAATTTTAAATATGTCTTTTTGGGGTTATTAAATTGATACAGCGAACAGTGAGGGCTATTTTTCTGTACTATAATAAATTCTGTGTATATACTTTAATTAATGAAATATCTTTACTTCAGATTTTCTTCAATACAGATGGACTAAATGGCATGTATATTATATTAAAGAGACTGTTCGATTCCCCTTCAAGTTCGAGTCCTCCAGCATGGCCAGCCAGGTGGAGCAGGGGTGCCAACTCTCACTTGGTGACGTGTGACGTGTGTAGAGAAGCTGGCGGTCCTCGTGTGTGGTTGGTACTCCTGTGTAAACATTGTGGTGGTGGGTATGAAACGCAGAGGGTAAACAGAAAGAAAACCTGAAAATTCTCTTCAGTTTCTTTTTCTCTTATGATAGATTAATCAAAGCCTTAAATTGTGCCTGTGTGATCTTATAACACTACAGGGCTAAATATAATCTGGCAAAAACTAGTAAGAGTGCTAAGTTATTTTGTATACGAGTTTCCTGGCTGTTTTACTCGAGACTGCTTTTCATAGTTTCCAATGGAGGAAATCGACCCGACTTTACGGTTATGGGATCATACAAGCATTTAATTCATGAAACCTTTAGTGTCATCACCGAATTCATTCAGGAGGTTAAGAAAACGTTTTTCCAGTTATTATTAAATAGGCCCACGTATTGTAATATATTGTTGTCGTGACACTGTAAGAGTTTGTGAATTTAGGTTAGATGATTCCGCTTCCCCCGTTGCTGTAATCAACTAGTGTATTTATTCGCTCTTTGTTTTGGTTTTCGTTTAGAGGAAGATTTATTACGTATTTTCAAGATGCTTGTGATAATGCATGACCTGGAGATGCGAAGGATAACGGCGAATTGGCTTGGAAGACTGTTTTTAGCTTTCTGTAGGTGATAAACGTCATGAATATTCTTAATGCAAAGCTATGTATTGTTAATTCAATATTGAGCAAACACCCCTAGTGGCTTTCAAAATGGGAGATTTAATTATAATGATTTTGTCTGTTCCCAAGTCAGAGTCTCTTGAAACTTACTGATATGAAATTTATAATGGGAAGTTTACAATTATGAGATCATTTATATGGTAGTGATTTCTCATTTTTACCCCTTGATTTTGACCACGGGGGGGGGGGGGGGGTCGAAGTTTGACTTTTATTGAATATTGGTCCATTTGTTTAGGGTCATAGTAAAAAAGAAAAGAATTTGAGTTGTAAATAAATGAAAATGTTACAAATGTTATTTTGCTATCTCTCTCACTCTCTCTAATAAAGAAAACCCAATCCCTTGCTCGTTGTTGTTGTTGTTGTTGTTTTTGTTGTTGGAGGGGGGGGGGGGCTTAGGAGACAGGGACTGGGCCCAGTGTAGGGGATCAGCCCTTGCCTCAGCTAGTTTTTCATGGTCTTTCCTTCTCCTCCTTCCCTTCTTTGTTTCATCATCCCCTTGTTCTGTCCACTTACCCTAGTTGTTAAACTTATTTTTGCTGTTTACGCCACAATAGTTTATCCTAATGCTCCCTATTCCCTAAGCTCCTTCCCCTTCTAACAACCTCTACCTCATACTATACCCAATCAGTTTCCCCTCTTTAGCCTCTTCGCTATCATACTCCACTTTATTTCCATTCAACCTGTCACTTCCCCCCCCAATCCCTTGCCCGTTGCTGTCGTTGGGGGGCTTAGGAGGCGGAGACTGGGACCCAATGCTGGGGAACTCCCCGACCTTGGGACTCAGCCCTCGACTCAACAAATTTTTGCATGGTCTTTTTTTTTCCCCTCCTACTTTTTCGTTTCTGTCCCTTCACCAACCCCTTCTACTATCCACTTCCTAAGGTGTGAGAGCCGTGCTGAAAGGATGAAAGGCTGACTTTGTGCCAGTCCTGAACGGCCTGAGGGAGCCTTGGGCACGGTATTCCCCTGCTTTAGTTGTCTAGCCCTTACCCCTCAAGCGACCCTGAGGGGTGGACCATTTCTCTCCCCAACATACTCCAGGCTTATCATGGTCAACAATGAATAACCATTAACCATTAACCATACCATTATTAGAGGCAATTGCCTCTTCATCAAATAGCTCCACCAATTCAAACTCGCCTGATTCCCTAACCCCAGGCTCTCCTTTGACCACGGCTCTGAACACTACAACTAATACCCCCTCCTCAATGCAGACTAGTACAGTATCCACCCTAATCAACACCCCAGGAGACATTTCTACTCCCAACATGCTCAACTTCAACAACTATACCCCCACAACTTTCTTCATCAACTACCCCATCCTCCCTTATTACTACCTTACAACCTTATTGTCCACCTCCCCATAACACTACCTCCCTCAACACTACTCCCTCTTCCACATGCCCCCGTCCTTCTACTACCCCCATCTCTACAAAATTCTTAAATAATCTATTTAGCCCAGCCAAATGGGACCGATTTTCGTGATCCCTCCCACAACTTCTCACACTTTCTGCTTTGACAACCTGTTTTCATTCCTCAAATGCATATACATCCTTCACTTGATCTAACCCCTATACATTACCTTACCCAACCTTAACCCATTTACTCGTCAATTCCTTTGCCCAACTTTGACAACTAATCACTAACTCAACCACCCTTCACTACCATTTACTATAGTGCTACATGACCTTAGATGTCTAGCACATTTATTTTGCTTTTAACCATTAACCATTAACCTGTCACTTTACCCTAATCATTACCTCATTCCTAATCTTTTTCATTACTCTACTTTACTATAGCACCATATAACCTTTGATCTCATATAGCACTGCCTTACCTGGGGCAAAGCCTCATGCTATGACTATATTTTGAATACAACACTAATGCCCTTAGATGTTGATGCGACAGAAAATTTTCAATAAATAATGTATGATAAAAGTAAACAAGAATAAAATAAGAATGTTGAAGAGGGGAATCCCAATAACTGTATTTCTGAATAACGTGAGACAATTCTTATCTTCATTAGTCAAAATGAACATGACCCAGAAGATTAAAAAAAAAAAAGGGAAATGAGATATATGCATCTGAAATATGTTATAGAATTTTTCTTCATTCTTCTTGTCCAGAAAATTACAAGAAAAATATATCCACACATAATAATATCGTTTTCATATCCAAAGTAGAGATTTCAGTTTTTCACCCTTTAGTTTTTCCCTTTAGATGGATAATTTCTATTTTCATAAGAACAGATTCAATAATTTGAGTTCCTGTCAAAATAGTGTGAAAACAAAATTGAGTTGAAAATTTGAGCTTTTTCCAATTTTCATTCAGGTCGTTTTATCATTATGGCAGTGACTTTTAGTAAGAGTAGTAGCAGTATCACTATTATTATTACCTCTCTTATTATTGTCATGATCAATGTCATCCTTGCTGAAAGTGGAAGGTTGGGGCTTATATACACACCAGCCTGTAAACTGTAGTTACTAAAAAAGAAATACAATTTTTATAATTCTTCCTATAGTTACTATAATTTTATTCACTTCAATGCTTTACTTTCAAATGCCTATATATTTCAGATCATGCATATTGTGCACATATCATAGGATTCATTAAAAAAAAACAGTGATTTACACACAAAGGCCTATTGCAGTTTTTACAATCAAATGAATTTTTGTTTAGAAAAGAAATCTAAATATTCTAAGATAG
Organism: Penaeus chinensis; assembly: GCF_019202785.1. Classification (NCBI taxonomy): domain Eukaryota; kingdom Metazoa; phylum Arthropoda; class Malacostraca; order Decapoda; family Penaeidae; genus Penaeus; species Penaeus chinensis. The sequence goes on from NC_061831.1 coordinate 7,989,080, forward strand.
TAGTCTATAATATAAAGGAAATCATATTCCTAAAAAATGCAGAGAGTAAAATGTACAAGGAGTTACACAGAATTTGATATTGGCTGAATAATTTATCTGTGACAGACAGAGTTGATAATTCAAGAAACTAGACAATTGAACACTAACAAAGTATTTTCTCTTTTTTCAGGTTGAAGGGAGAGACCTGGTTGAATGTAACAGCATAGCATATCACATCAAAGATAATAACCAGCTTTGTAACATCAATACCTACAGTTTCATTGTAGAACATTTGATCTCAAAGTTAAAGGTTAGTTTACCATGAAATACCCAGTTCCTAAAAATGAAAGTGTGTGTGTGTGTGTTTGTATGTGTGAGTGTAAGAGTGAGGGTTTGAGTATGCATGTATGTGTGAGTTCTTTCTTTAGTAGTTCCCTTTTTTCCTCATTTTCCTTTCATTGTTAGTAATGAATATGATTTTCCTCCTTCACTGTAAGTCTGTCCTTATACTTGAGAATATGAATAGATATTTAGGTAGCTACAGAAATTTTAGAATGCAAACTTAAGAATATAATTAATAGAAATGTAAGACTTGAGCACATAAACCTAGAAGCATGTACACAAAATGGCATAATGAGAGAGAGTATGATAATAGATTCTGACCCCCCCCCCCCCCCCATTCAAACAGGAAATTGTCGACAACCTAAAGAATGAAGTGCAACATGGATCTCCTTCTGCCCAACAAATACTGCCTGGGTCTGAAGTCACAACAGGTAAGATACATTCCAATTGGAGATATAGTAGTGATGTAAAGCTATATCTGATACATAAAAAAGGTATAATGATGCAGTTGATATAATAAGGATTCTCCTATTGCTTGTATTATTAAGTATTTCCTTATATGAAATATGGTCTTAGAGTTTCTTCATCAGGAGGCAAATACATTATCATATATTTAGATTTATCACATGTTTTATTGTTGAGTTCAACACATAAATCAATTCATATTGGCTATTCATTTTAAAAAGTGAGACTCAGGCCATCCTAAAGTTATCAAGATATGGAACTACCTTAATGTTGAATCAGAATAAAAAAAAAGGGGCAGACTATTTACAAGAATAGATATGAAATGTTCCATCCACTAGCAATAACATCATTGCAGATTATCAATCATCAGCTATTGTTAATTTGCCAAAATATATAACAATCACTTTTCTCAATAGGAATAAAGACATAATCCTTACCTGCTTATTCATGGACAATGATGATAAGTCAAGTACCCAGTCCTCAATTGTATCACTAAACATAGGCTTGAAATTTTTATCACCCTTCCACAGATAACGACAGCTCGGAAGAATCAGTGGAGAACCCAGGCAGTGGCGAGGAGAGCCTGGCTTGCCGGAAAGGTCCCTCCAGCCCAACCTTCGACATCCCCCCAGAGAGCAAGCCCACAGTTGGGAAGTGCACCCTTTCGACCATGGCGCCTTTGCCTGAGGTTATGGCCTTGGCAGCAAACAGTGGCTTGACATCTACTGTACCTCCTACCAGCTTGATGCCAGGGATGATTGGGCCCACGTCCACCTACGTCAACACCTTCACATCAACTACCATCACTGGTGCGGGGATGCCTGAGGTGGCGGCGATGCAGGCCGTCTCTTTGGATGTGGAGCCCTCACTCTGCCAAAGGGAGTATGGGGCTCCAGGGCACTTGGCCAAGTGCAGAAAGGTGATTTCTTTGGGACTTGGTTTATTTCCTTTTTTGCTCTTTCTCTTATCTTTCTTTTTCTGTTGGTTTTATTTTTCCCCTCAATTACTCTCTTCTTGCTTCTACTAATTTTTTTTTATTTTCATTTTCATTTCGTTTTTATAGACATGGTAACACCTATTTTATTATTTTGTAATGTCAGCTACATTCCTTACTCTAGAATCTTTATAAAACTGAATGTATTTCTGATAATCTGATTGAAGCTTTTTTTTTTCTCTCTCTCTTTTATGATAACAACTGGGCTAGATGAATAAGTTGGTTAATTATACATTTAAAATTTATTCTATTATTAATGGAGTAAACCAATGGCAGAAAACTGCATCACAGTTCAAATACCATTTTATTATAAGGATAAATCAAAATTTAAAACAATTCATTGCATTATTACGATGATTATTCTTTTTACATAGATGATTACAGAGTACAGTAATATGGGTTAAGCAGAAACAGTCTTAGGTACATGAGTAGGAGAGTTATAGAATAAAATATTCTGATCATTAGAAATTGAAGTACATTGTTTTGTTTGGTATTTACAGTGTGGTGCTGAATTCACAATAGATAGTGACTCCTTAGCCAATCTTCCAAATGGTACCGTGCCAAATTCTTGTTCGCAGTGTTGCAGGTAAGTCTTTTGTATATTTTGATTATAATTTGATATATAATTCTAGTTGCAAGATTTAATGGTACTGCATAATAGTTGCTTTGCCCCATCTCTCTCTTTTGTTTTCTTTCCTTCCCTTCTCTTTGCTCCTCTCCTCTCCTCTCTTCTCTCTTCTCCTCTCTTCTCCTCTCCTCTCTCCCCCTCCCTTCCTTCATACCCACCCTCCTAACTTCTCTCACTCTCTCTCCCTCTCCCTCGTCCTCTCCCTCTCCCTCTCCCTCTCCCTCTCCCTCTCCCTCCTCTTCCTCTCTCTCTCCTCTCTTCTTTTTCTTCCCTTCTACCCATAGTCATCTTTGATGAGTATTAATGGAACTGTGATTTTCTTACTTTACCTCAAATAACAAAATTATTTGTTATAGATTAGCATAAATGATTGTCATTCTGGAAAGGACAAAGTTTTTCATTCTCGGTAACAAATGTTCTCAAGAGTTCATATTGCATATTTCTATCAGCATTGCAGATTCTGTCTCGAGAAGAAGAAGGAAAGCTGTAGATAACGAAGGGGTACCAGTTTCAAGTACCGCAGCCACTGCCGAAAGTAAAGCAGGCGAGGCACTTCCCAAGAAACACAACTGCGACAAATGTGGCCGAGTGTTTTCAAAATGGAAACATCTGTCTATACACTATACAAAGGTGATTTTTTTTCTCTCTCTCTTCCATCATCCTCTTTTGAGTTTATGAATTTTTTTGGGGGGAAAGATATGGAATTCTAAATTAATATTTTAGTTTTGTTAATAGGAGACTTGAGGAAAATAGATCAGAAAATTCACCTATAAACCCTTTGTACTGTGATATTTGATTATCAAGAGCTGTAATCTTGTCTGTTCTCTGTCATATCTTTGCAATTTACTATTTCTTATGTATATATATATATATATTTTTTTTTTTTTTTTATTTATATTCCCTCTTAGTTCAGTTCAGAAATTTCTAAAATTTAAAACAGCCAAAAGCCCAAACCAGAATATTTCAACTTTAATTCCATAATCATGCTGTATTTCATGACTTCATGATGTTCTTAATGGCTTCTGATTATAAAGTACTATTAATGGGTTCAACAAATTTTTTCAACCAACAGGTACATCTCGATGAAGATGGTGTAGAAGCACCTGGGATAGATGCAGGGAATCCTGAAGTGCTTAGTAACAACACACTGCCTCTTTACTGCTGCAAAACGTGCAATCTAGCCTGCCTTTCCATCCAGCGGTTCAACACCCACAATTGCAGGCTGCCCACTGATGACGACAATACCATTTCTGCCGTGAGTGGTGCAATAAGGGAAAGGGATTTTTAGGGACAACGAAGTACTTGATTTTATTTTAGCTATAAAGGAATTCCTATTTTTTAAAGAAAGCAATATAGTCAATAATGGCTGTCTCTACTAAAAAAAAAAAAAAAAAAATGATGAAATGAAGAAAAGTATTAATATACTTCATATATTTCAGCTCTCAAATAGAATTCTGATCACAAATGTGCTGAAGCTCCATAAGCTGCGCAAGTTCGTATGCGAGACATGTGGAGTGGAGTACCGCACCTTTAAAAGGATCACGTATCACCTTCCCCGTTGCTCGCCTGGACCATACCCTTGCAATGTATGCTCTACGCTGTTCTCTACGCAGAAGGATCTCAACTACCACAAGAAGAAGATGCACAAGTATGCAATTTACTCTTACTTAACTTAATTTTACTTTATTTTGGAGAGAAGAGACTTGTTTCTTCTTCATTGCATGCAAAAGTTAAGGTCATGGCACTTGTCTGCTATTAGTTTTATATCCGTGTAAGAAAGTTGACTTCTTTTAGAAATATTGTGAGAAAACAGATTTTCTTTGGGCTTGGTGTATTTGAAAAACATATATGGAAAATTATAGCTCTAGTTTCAGTAATAGGCTCAGTTGTTTATGAGTGTAAAGATGCAAATGTTTGTTAATTGAAATTTTATGAATACCCAACCAAACCTACCTTTGAAAGCATGTAAATGAAAAGAATACCCTAAAAGACCACTGTATCATATATTGTTTTTTATATAACCAAGTTTAGAGAAGACCATATGGAGATAAGGAATGTTAAACTTACTTATTCCATTTCTATTTCAACCACAGAGATGAGAAATGCTTTGTGTGTGAAGAGTGTGGCAAATCATTCCAAAGACGGACCTCACTGCAGAAGCACTCAATCAACTGGCATGAGTCAAGCAGTGCAGTGGGCCCTTTTAAGTGTGAATTATGTCCCAAGAAGTTCATACGTAGAATATATCTTACAAACCATAAGCTTAGAATGCATGGACTGGACAAGAAGTTCCTCTGTCAGGTAAGGTATCCTCTTTTTCTCTACTTATTTAGCTCTTAATATTTCCTTTTTTTATGTGTTTACTGGGTTTTTTTTTATGTGTAAAAGTAAGTGCATAATCAACTTCCAGTTTCATAGGAAGGGAACTTTCCTGTTATTGGCTTATGTCTTGTAACATTAATGTTAATGTGATAATAATATAATAATTTATATAATATTCATAGAGTAAAGAATTATGCCTTCAAACTAAATTTCTTGACAGAAACAGATTATATTATTGCATCTTCATTTAGGTCTGCGGCAACAAATTCATGACACAAAATTCCCTCATGGCACATATGGAAGTACACAGTGACCTGAAGAGATTTGAATGTACTTTCTGCAAGAAAAAGTTCAAACGCAAAGAGAAATTGAAATACCATGAGAGAATACATACAGGTGAGATGATATATGAATCATGTACTACATTTTTTCCTGCTTTTTAGTAAAATTCATGTGCATTAATGGTATTATGCTGTAGTGATACAGAAGTAATAGGTATCTTGTACTTTTTTTCTTTACTGTGAGCTCTACTTTGATTTTTTTTATTATTATGCCACTGTATTTTATTCTATTTCATTGGTGTGGTTAGCAGTTCTACATCTGTTATATATTGGAATCATTTATAAACTCAGATCTGTTTGATTGCAGAAATTTTGTTGATAGCTTGAAATATTGCAGAAATTTTGTTGATAGCTTGAAATAGTCTTGAGTATGTATTACTTTTGGATTACTTGTATAGAAATAATATTTCACTAGTCAAGATTGATTTAATTATGGCATTGAGCTGGTAATCCTGTTTGATTCTATCTGTAAAGGAAAAAAGCCACATACTTCTGATAGTCACAAAAACACTTTGCATACTCCATTTCAATTAGACTTCAGTAAACAAGATCACCCTTTATTGTTACTAGTTAATGAAAATGGAAGGGAAGAATGAGATGCTTTATTATTAAGAGTACCTAGTGTATGTGATTTAATAACATATGGAGCAGTGAGGGGGAAGAAAGTAGTGAGACCTCTTGAAACAAGATTGTCCATAAACCATTCAATTGAACACACTCGCAGGAGAGCGCCCATTCCAATGCCAAATGTGTAACCGTGGATTTGTGAGTAAAACCAAGCTGGACGAACACATGAGCCGTCACCGTGGAGACAGAAGGTACCGCTGTTCTTACTGCACCAAGTCCTATGCTGGGGCTTGGGACTTGAAACAACATGTCAGGTGAGTGAGAAAATCATGTATCGTGTGCAGACTTTACTGTTTGTATTTTACTAATTGAAAATCTGGGCAAAAGTATTGCATGAGGTTTATTATTTGTAAAGTAACATTTATCAGTAAGATAACATATTCTACTTATAACTGTACTTACAAGACTTGTCTTTTAAGATTTAGCACTGTAATGAGCATAGAATAAAATTAAAAGTGATGCTTACTGTATCCTTTTTGTGCCTTATGGTCATTTCTTCTGCACATAACTTGTACACTCACTCAGGTCTCCATACCCTAACACATGCCAAACAGTCTTTATATTGTACTTTAATTTTGTATGCCTTACTTTTGAAGTTTACATGGTGTCATATTTTCTTATTTTATTTGTTTAAATCAATAATTGGTATAATTTCAATATTAATTTTCTGCAGCAGATTCTAAATGTGCCAGGCACTCCATACACTTAATGCCAGGGTCTCTAGAAATGTCCTTCTGCAAACAAATGGGAAAATTCATGAAAGAGTACAGTGAGAGTCATATTGCCATAACCATCATTAAGAGGATTACCTAAATAGAATTGCCAATTCATGTATTAACCCCTTCATGTTTTGTTATTACAGGAAGGTTCATGACAAACAGTGTGAAAAAGTGGCAGTCACAATGGTAGCACCCAATCAAAATGCCAGTGGTAATGCAGCTGTTACTCAGGTAAATTTTGTTCTTTGTGTGTATTGCCTGAGCATTATAATGTATTCAGGAATGTCTTGCAGAGGTAATTTGCAAGCCAGTTGTTCAGACTGGTTATGTTGCATATATGTTTCTGAGAGGGAGTTTAGAGTTTCATGGCATCAAAGATTTTGCTTATATCTGTTGTAATGAGTAGGGTGTACATGAAAAGAAACCATCTTGCATCAGTGTGGTAGGTCTAAAAGTAGTATTGTTGAGTGGTGTGGTGTGCTACTGACCTGTACAATGAGACATTCAAAGACTAGTTGGTCTCTAGAGTAGTGTTGATGAGTCTGTAATGGGCAGCTTCTGTCCATTGGTCTTTGTTGCATTTGAGAAGGGGAAAGAATTTTTTTTTTTTTTTTTTTAATTTACTAGTTTTACTAACTTTTAAGACTGTGGGTACTTTGCAATGTTGGTATGATATTTTAGCTAGTGATGTGTTAATAGTCAATATATTTGAGATGTAACATGTGGCATATGAATTTTTTGAGTTGCTTTATGTTTACTTTTTCATAGAAAAGATTATATTGTTGTGTTGTTACTAACTGTGTTAATGTGCGAGTGTAAGTTTATTTTCTGTGCTATGTGGTAAGTGCCATGTAAGTGGTGTATTTGGTGTATGCCACTGCTATGCTTTAAATTGTTTTGTCTGTAGAGTGATCAAGTAATTCATTGAAGTTAGGGATGTTTCACGCTTTTTATATATATATATATATATATATATATATATATATATATATATATATATATATATATATATATATATATATATATAAATCACATATAGAAGAAATTCAAAATTGTTACATAATTGATTTAATTATATATTAGGGCATTACCCACCTTTTTTGTCATTCAAGTTATTTCCTAATACTGAATCCACCTGAATTTTTTTTTTTCTATTTTGCTTATTGCTTCATGGCATAAAGTTCCACTGTTTACAACTCCACATACACTTATTCCAACTGATGATGGCATGTAAACTTTATCAGAAATTTACTTTATTTCACAAGGTCCAGGTCCTGGATCCCCTTGCCATTGCAACAGCTGCATCTGGCCTAAAAGAGGAAGAAGGAGTGACCTGTGGAAACAGCTTGGCATTGTCGCACACACAGCCTACAACCAGCTCATCCACTGCCATGGAAGAGGTTAGATCATTGTCTGTTTAGTTGATACTTATCTGTTGTCAGTAAGATGATGAATAGAGAGTTATTATATGTTGCGTGCTCTCTCTTCTGCCAGAATATAGGTTTTTTAAATTCAGTTGCTACCATGTTTATGTGGCAGTGAATTAATTTCTCAATTCATGAGTGATCTTTGTTTCTCTGCATGTAAATTAAACTCATCATCACATTTTCATGGTTAAATATTCCAGGTTGGAAATGGCATGATTGGAGGCCCACAGTACATCACTGTTGGCAGCCAGCAAGCAGTCACAATACCTGTGGTTGGGGGTATGCAGGGACACATGCCTCCAATTGGTCATGTGGTGCAGGTAGGGTTTTTTCTTCATATATGCATATAAAGATATATTGTTATACATACCGTTGATGGTATCACAATATATGTTAATGTTTAAATATCATTACAGTTTCCTTGTGGTGTTTTATAGGTTTATATGGTTCTTGTTTTTTTTTTTTTTTACTTTACTTTTACTAGACATGACAGGTTAGAAAATGTAGTTATGTAGCAGTTAGGATGTAAATGATTAAACACCCTTATTAAAATGAGAAGTTGAGCTAGAGTGAATTAAAAGAAATACATGAAAGACATTTCTTTATATTACACTAACCTTTCATCAATCTTTGTTCTCCATAGGTATCTGGTTCAACCGTACCTCTCACAAGTGTTGGCACAGCCCTTGCTGCAGGTGGAACGTCAGTACAGACTGTGCAGACTGTACAGGCTGTACAAGCAGTACAAGCTATCCCTGGCGTGACCACAGCTGAATACTCTGTCCAAACCTTGCCTCCACAGGCAGTCCATGCAGCACAGGGTTACATATTTGCACAAGGTTTTGATATGGTCAGCAGTGGCATTCAGTACTGATGAACCAACGTACCTTTTGTGGAGCTATGTGAGAGATTTTTATTTCTCTTTTTTTCTGTGATCATGTGGTTACTGTTTGATGTTTAAAGTAAAACAAGAATCCATATTAATGTAGATGAAGATGAACAATAAATTTTGTAAGATATCCGCATTTTTTTAACTATCAGATTGAATGGGTGTAATAAAGAAGTGAGTATGAAAAAGTGCAAATAATGAATAAAGAAAAATCAGGATATAAGGCAAACACCAGCATGGTGACATGAGTGGAATTTGATGATTTAAATCCTAATCAGAGAGTTCTTAAAGAATAGTGGAGTATTTCTAGGGGCCAAACATGCTTGGTATAAAAGAAAGAAGTATATACTGTAAGGTAAACAAGCACCTTCAAATAAAAACAACAATGAAAGCTCAGTAATGTGTGTGCAAAGATAAAATGAAAACAAACGCAATAACATTTATTATTCCTTTCTAACTGTTAGATATAATTTTACAATAAAACTGCACATAAATAAATTAATAAAAAATGTATCATGGAGAAGTAAATACCATAATATTTATCACAAGTTGAAAATTATAAATTAATTTCTTATATATAAAATGCACTGAAAATTAAGCATTCAATTTTCTTTTCTTCTTTTCACTTCACATAACCAAAGAGGAATTTGATCAGGGAAAAGGTATCAATCACAACATTGGCAAGGGAACGATACCAAATAGTATGAGAACCGTGGATCAAAATGAACACAATTACTTGTCAATATTTTCTCATTCTTTCTTTTTTATGTGCATTTCACCCGAGAATATTTTCTAAATTACAGACTGAAGAAATTTATGATACATTTTTTTAATCATAAAACCTTTTTATCCTCTTTTGAAAGTTACACCTGTGGAATGTTAATAAGTACAGTCATAGTCAAACTGCTGTCAAATGCACATCAGAATGAGGGATTTTTAGAAAAGATGGTATTCTTTTCATTTCATTTAAAAGAATAACACTTGAGAAATGTCTACACTGAGGTCTTGTTTCTATGTATAAAATTACACAAGAAAATAAATTTAGGCAACTAATTTTTTTGGCTGATTTTAATAGTACTGTTACCAGCCTCATAGGAATAATAATATAGGCATGTGTTTTCACACATTTTCCATCTCTCTCTCTCTCTCTCTCTCTCTCTCTCTCTCTCTCTCTCTCTCTCTCTCCTCTCTCCTCTCTCCTCTCGTCTTCTGTCTCCCATCTTCGTCTCTTTCCCCTCTTCGTGTCTTTCCCCTCTTCTCTCTTCCCTCTTTCTCTATCTCCTCTCTTTCTCTCTTTCTCTCTCTCTCTTCTCTTTAACCCCCTCCTCTTCTATTTTTCATTCCCTCTCTTTCTTCCTCCCTCTGCCTCCCAGAGGAGAAACTCCAAAGGTCTTTATAGTCTTTCATATATTTGGACCATCATAAGAACGTTCTCTGGTATTTTCTTTATTTTGCCATCTTCTGTTTTTGTATTCACTTTTATTTTTATATTTTCTGTTTATCGTTTATTCCATTGCTTATTTCAAAGTATCTTGTATTACCTAAACCTACTACATGGTTTCTTTATCTTCAATAATTTCAATGTAAAGTTGCATTTTTGTATGAGCTGCAGTGTACAATGTATTTTAAAACACATTTCATACCACATACTTACTTTATTCTAAAAACATACAATGAAAATATCAACATCCACATCCAAATACACAAATCACAGAGATAAACAAAATAAATATCATATATTTCTTATCAAATCTGTAAATGTATAACATTAAAAATGTACTGGTAGCATAATCATAAGCAACTAATTTTCACATTATCATAACTTTTCACTTAAATTCTTGCATTGAATTTCAACATCTTTTTTGTATCGAAGTGCCTCTTCTTGCTTCCAGCTGACGTGTCCAACAACCGCCTGACAAATCCGTATTAAAAACTCCATGGCCAATGTTTTTCGCTCTTTGACATGTTGTTTCAGTGTCAATAGCCTGTAACAAAATGGCAACAATTTAATGTGTTGGATAGATAATTACACATACACAGTGAGTGATAGAGTGAGTGAGTGAGTGAGTGAGTGAGTGCGTGCGTGCGTGCGTGCGTGCGTGCGTGCGTGCGTGCGTGCGTGCGTGCGTGCGTGCGTGCGTGAGTGAGTGAGTGAGTGAGTGAGTGAGTGAGTGAGTGAGTGAGTGAGTGCGTGAGTGAGTGAGTGAGTGAGTGAGTGAGTGAGTGAGTGAGTGAGTGAGTGAGTGAGTGAGTGAGTGAGTGAGTGAGTGAGTGAATGGGTGGGTGGGTGGGTATGTGGGTGGCTGCGTAATCTATGATCATTTCATAAATTTGTCAGCAAAAGTCAGACCTATAGGAAAATGATTAAACATTGCAGCATGGCAAAAGAGAAACTTTATTTTCTAATTTTAAAGACAAAATAGAATTCAGGTTCTGCTGATATAAAGACTATCTTTGTTACTCCTTTAGGAAAATAGATTTTCCATAAAAGCCCTATATAGGTGTAAGTAATAGAAGTGTACACAACAGCATCAAAAAGATTAAAACCATCAATTAAAGATTTTCTCAAGAATAAAACATACTCTTGTAGTGAAGAGAACAATACTGCTGAAACTGAATGAATACATCTGGTTCTATAAAATTATTGATTCTTATTAAGAGCCTTTGAAGAAATTCAAATTGCAATTAGCATCAATAGGCTTACTCATTTACAAATGCAAAACTAATCAATACAGAAATATCCATGAATATTTTAATCACTTACTCTTCTCTAACAAAGTTAATTTCACTTTCCTTCTTGTGGACCGATCCTCTGGCTATCTTGCTAAGTTCGTATATCTGCTGCTGGTATTTGTCTAATATTTGCAAAAATTCA
>NC_061831.1:8018187-8058187 GCF_019202785.1 Penaeus chinensis
ATGGAGGGGTTCTCTAATTGATTTGACACCAAATGTATAATATTTTTTCGTAAACAGAAGGTAAATTAAGTTCTGTTCTCATATTCACAATCCTTGTTGTTCTAGGGGCACCAAGAATGATTCTCATGGCCTCATTTTGTACACTTCTAAACTAGTCAACTCTGATTCCTTGAACAATACTAGGTGCAATGCATGGTAACCAATGACTGACCTTATGTATGACAAGTAAAAGAGTCTCGCAATATTGGCATTGATACCATGGTGTTCTAAGTGGCTTCAACCGATTTTCAAAGATCAAATGTCAAACGTGGCCACGAAATCCTTCTTGTCCAGTCTTGTTTCGGAATTATACTAAATAGTACTAAATGTATTAGATTAAGTAGTTCAAACCTACTTTTCCAAGCGCACTTAAAAATGAAGCCGTAATATTATATAAACAAATATATAGATCAATAAATTGAATAATAAATGCACACACACACACACACACACACACACACACATATATATATGTGTGTGTGTGTGTGTGTGTGTGTGTGTGTGTGTGTGTGTGTGTGTGTGTGCGTGTGTGTGTTCGTGTGTTCGTGTATTAATATATACATGCACATACATATAAATGTATGTTTATATATAAATATACATATATATACATGTATACACATATATATGTATGTTTATTTATAGATCTATATATATAAATATACGTGTGTGTGTCTCTCTCTCTCTCTCTCTCTCTCTCTCTCTCTCTCTCTCTCTCTCTCTCTCTCTCTCTCTCTCTCTCTCTCTCTATGTATGTATGTATGTATATATATACACACATTTCTTTATTTATACATACAGTATATATTGTATATGACGGGCGTATAAAGCCCATATATTTCTCCAATGCAAATGTGTGATATGGAGGCTTTTAATAGAAAAGATAGATGGGATAAATGAGGGCAAAGGAATAAGTTAAAACGGTTTAGAATTGCATTACGAAAAGGAGGTCGACTTACTATTCATTAAAATCTAAAACTGGATCCACTTCTTTCGACGCGCTAGAAAAAAAAACAAAAAAACAATCCTATACAATACAGTGACGTCACATCACAAAACTCTTTCGTCAATCTCTTTCTATGTGACGTCATCAACGTCATCAGCTGCTTAAGGTACGTTTTGCTCGGTGCGATTATCGGTAAACGATGGTCGTCAAACGCTTGTCTAGAGCACTAAATCTTTATTTTGAATGGGGTTATTTGACTACCGCTGGAATCGCTAACGATCACCGTTGGCTCCGAATAGTCGCACGAATAGGGGGTGAATATCAAATCGCAAACGATCATTGGCATCGAATGGAGTGTATGAGTCATCATGGCTCCCAAGTTTTCCGATGAACAGGATGAGATCCTTGAGGAGGATGTTGCGAAATATTCCTCGTGGTGGCCGCTCTCATATTCCAAATACAAGGACCGACGATTAAGAGACAACGCCTGGGCAGAAGTCGTTGTCAAAGTTGGAAAATCAGGTGAGTTTGATTCTTGTTTATATTTTACTAGACTATTTTCGTTTTGTCTTCATATTTTATAGCTTAATAAAACGCGGTAGTGTTTAATTGGCCCACTTGTTCGAAGTCATTTTCTAGCGACACTTCCTTCTTGGGACACTTCCACCAAGAGACGTAAAAAAAAAAATAAGCTGTCTCGTCGAAAATCGCAGAGACACAGACGCTTGAAGTGTAATAGTTACCCCTTCAATAACGTGCACTGATAATTGTTGAACCATCACCGTAGAGCGATAAACATGATAATTGCACCGAGAAAACGCACCTTTAGGCCGAAATTCCATTCGATAACGGAGAGGGTGGAATTACGATCTGTTTTTGCGCTTTTACTTAAAGATGCATCATTTGTGTGTATATACTTATTCTTTAATTTATGTATGTTGTATTTTCAGAAATGACTACATAATTTTACATATATATGCCCAACTGACGTCAGTAATTCCACTTTACATATAATTACCACTACTTTATACATCACATTTCGTGTCTAAATATAAAATCTACAATGTGTATGTTGCTGGACATATAAATTTGTTTGCAATAATATACCGGCTGAAGTAAGCCATATATCAAGATGAAGTAAAATGTCTAATGTTACATCAGGTCAACCGGACTTATGAAAACCAACCAAGGAAAAAACATGATACAAAATTCTGTAAAGCTTTCGACTGGAACTGATTCGAACACGATTTATAATAGAAGATACGATCTCGTCTTAAGTCCCTGCTCGAGTTCGAAACTATAGCTTTGCATGATTCTGGTACTTTTTTATATATATGTAATTATATATACACCTTGCCTGGCTCTTCCTCATACAAAATGAATTTAAGCTCAGATCGTAGACATGCATTCTCAACCTCAGATTAACTTATATGTAAGATAACATGATATTTACTATACGCATTCTTTATATCTACATGCAAGTTCCACATATAATTATGCATTGTTTACATCTCCATTCAAGCTCGATATACTGTTTACAAACACGTATTTTCCATCAATATACAGATTATAGCCATTCGGTTAGTATATTTAGCGTTGTGAGTAATACTATTTATTTGGCAAATTTCCACTTTAATCCAAGTAGTTGTAATGCAGCCGTTTTTAGACATGCGATGAAAAGCAAACTAGTGGAAAATGAAAATCAAAGAGGAAATATACGAGACCAAAAAGAGGAAGGTAGAGAAGATGTTAAACTATGTGAACAAGAGAAAATAGTGAAAGACAAAGAAATAAAGAAATGAAGGTGAGAGAGCAGAAGCGGTCACGGCTTGAGCAATAATACTATTTTCAGAAATCATGAATATACAGTTGTACAAAAATGACGCAAAACGCATTTATTATCTTTAGTCTCCTTCCATGGTCTTTTTCCCTATTGGTTCCTTCCTTAATATGTTTTTTTTTTTCTTTCTTTCTTTCTTTTTTTCTTCTTAAAATCCCCCATCCCGAGCTATAGGATACACAAAAAGTATATATAAACAAATCAACTACTTATCGGGTTGACCTCATTCACTCTCGCAATTTCGCTTGACCTGATCTGGCACCGGAATAACAAATAACTGACCTCTTACCACCTTTTCCCGCATGCCCTCGCCCCCTCTCTCAAGACACGTTAAAAACCATTCTCTGACGCATCTCCACATCATAACTCTTCCACGATGCAGTTACGTTACAACAACGCAAAGCTAGGTCGTCGGGGCGTGCTTGTGGATGACGTCATCGACAGGGACGATGCTACGGTCGAAATCCAATTCGAAGACGAGATGATTATGGTCCTTATGGATGAGAGTGTCGGTGATTTGGTTCTCGAGGAGCTTGAGATTGTGACGCACTTTTGATCGTGATTTTACTGGTGTTAGTTTTAATAAAGGATAATTAAACACATTTTCATTTTTGGTTTCGAAGTCCCTCTAAATGATTTTACAATGGATGTAGTAGGGGGTAGATAGGACGCTCTTTTGATCGTGATTTTCTTAATTCATCCTAATTCTTTAATACAACAATTAAAGTATGACTGAACACGTTCTTCTCCAAAATGGTTGTTCTAGTGTTAGATTCCTTGGGAAGATGCCGTTCACTACATAACGAACACAGTAACGTGTACACAAAAATGAAAGTTTAACAGTTTCATTTCTTACTGTGGCTGTTATCTTTTCTGGTCCTAACAGCCATACATTTCCTGTGCTGAGACTATGAAAAAACACACTGAAGAATCAGCTCTTGAAATGCAGCTTTATTCTTATTTAAGATGAATATAACTTCTAAATACATACATGCAATGGATGAACACACAATATAAATATATGCATTTAAGTATATATATATATGCATTTCAATATATATATGCATTTCAGTATATATATATATATGCATTTCAGTATATATATATATGCATTTCAATATATATATGCATTTCAATATATATATGCATTTCAGTATATATATATATATGCATTTCAGTATATATATATGCATTTCAATATATATATGCATTTCAGTATATATATATATATATATATATATATATGCATTTCAGTATATATATATATATATATATATATATATATATATATGCATTTCAGTATATATATATATGCATTTCAGTATATATATATATGCATTTCAGTATATATATATATATATATATATATATATATGCATTTAAGTATATATATATGCATTTAAGTATATATATATATATATATATATATATATATATATGCATGTAAGTATATATATATTCATGTAAGTATATATATATATATATATACATGTAAGTATATATATGCATTTAAGTATATATATGCATTTAAGTATATATATATATATATATATATATATATATATATATATATGTATATATATATATATGCATTTAAGTATATATATATATATATATATATATATATATATATATATATATATATATGCATTTAAGTATATATATGTATTTAAGTATATATATATATGCATTTAAGAATATATATATATATATATATATGCATTTAAGTATATATATATATATATATATATATATATATATATATATATATATATATGCATTTAAGTATATCTATGTATTTAAGTATATATATATATGCATTTAAGTATATATATGCATTTAAGTATATATATGCATTTAAGTATATATATGCATTTAAGTATATATATGCATTTAAGTATATATATGCATTTAAGTATATATATGCATTTAAGTATATATATGCATTTAAGTATATATATATATGCATTTAAGTATATATATATGTATATATATATGTATATATATATATATATGCATTTAAGTATATATATATATATATATATATAATATATATATGCATTTAAGTATATATATATAATATAATATATATATATATATATATATATATATATGCATTTAATATATATATATATATATATATATTATATATATGCATTTAAGTATATATATATATATATAATATATATATATATATATATAATGCATTTAAGTATATATATATATAATATATATATAATGCATTTAAGTAATATATAATATATATATATATATATATATATATATGCATTTAAGTATATATATATATATATATATATATGCATTTAAGTATATATATATATATATATATATATATATGCATTTAAGTATATATATATATATATATATATATATATATATATATGCATTTAGGTATATATATATATATATATATATATATGCATTTAAGTATATATATATATATATATATATATATGCATTTAAGTATATATATATATATATATATATATATATATATATATATATGCATTTAGGTATATATATATATGCATTTAAGTATATATGTATTTAAGAATATATATGCATTTAAGTATATATATATGCATTATAGTATATATATATATGCATTTAAGTATATATGTATTTAAGAATATATATGCATTTAAGTATATATGTATTTGAATGTATATAGGTATGTATATATGTACATATGTATCTAAGTATCCATATATTGTATGTATCTAAGTATCCATATATTGTATGTATCTAATCATTCATATATTGTATGTATCAAAGTATGATATACTGTTTGTATCAAAGTATTCATATATTCTGTGTATCAAAGTATTATATACTGTATGTATCAAAGTATTCATATATTATGTGTATCTAAGTACGTATATATGTATGTATGCATGTATCTAAGTATGCATACGAGACAAAAAAAAAGAGGAAAATGGAGAAAAAGTTAAACTATGTGAACAAGAGAAAAGAGTGAAATACAAAGAAAGAAAAGAAGGTGAGAGAGGATGAGGATCGGCCACGGCTTGTGCAATTATACTATTTGAGAAATCATGAATATACAGTTGTTCAAAAATGACTTAAAAACGCATTTATTATCTCTGGTTTCCTTTCATACCCTTTTTTCCATCTCGGTTCCTTCCTTATTATGTTTTTCTTTTTTGGTCTTTTT
Organism: Penaeus chinensis; assembly: GCF_019202785.1. Classification (NCBI taxonomy): domain Eukaryota; kingdom Metazoa; phylum Arthropoda; class Malacostraca; order Decapoda; family Penaeidae; genus Penaeus; species Penaeus chinensis. The sequence continues at coordinate 8,024,206 of NC_061831.1, forward strand.
TCCCATATAATTCCCCATCTCGAGCTCTGGATATACAAAAAGTATATATAAATCATGAACTACTTATCGGGTTGACCTCGTTCACTCTCGCAATTTCGCTTGACCTGATCTGGCACCGGAATAACAAATAATTGACCTCTTACCACCTTTTCCCGCGTGCCCTCGCCCACACTCTCAAGACACGTTAAAAACCATTCTCTGACGCGTCTCCACATCACAACTCTTCCACGATGCAGTTACGTTACAACAACGCAAAGCTAGGTCGTCGGGTCGTGCTTGTGGATAACGTCATCGACAGGGACGATGGATGAGAGTGTCGGTGATTTGGTTCTCGAGGAGCTTGAGATTGTGACGCACTTTTGATCGTGATTTTACTGGTTTTAGTTTTAATAAAGGATAATTATGCACATTTTAATTTTTGGTTTTGAAGTCCCTCTTAATGATTTTACAATGGATGTAGTAGGGGTGAGATAGGACGCTCTTTTGATCGTGATTTTCTTCATTTATCCTAATTCTTCAATACAACAATTAAAGTATGACTGAACGCGTACATGTGTATGTATACACATGTACATGTGTATGTATACATGTACATGTGTATGTATACATGTACATGTGTATGTATACATGTACATGTGTATAGTATACATGTACATGTGTATGTATACATGTACATGTGTATGTATACATGTACATGTGTATGTATACATGTACATGTGTATGTATACATGTACATGTGTATGTATACATGTACATGTGTATGTATACATGTACATGTGTATGTATACATGTACATGTGTATGTATACATGTACATGTGTATGTATACATGTACATGTGTATGTATACATGTACATGTGTATATATATATATATATATATATATATATATATATATATATATATATATATGCATTTAAGTATATATATGTATTTAAGTATATATATATATGCATTTAAGAATATATATATATATATATATATGCATTTAAGTATATATATATATATATATATATATATATATATATATATATATATATGCATTTAAGTATATCTATGTATTTAAGTATATATATATATGCATTTAAGTATATATATGCATTTAAGTATATATATGCATTTAAGTATATATATGCATTTAAGTATATATATGCATTTAAGTATATATATGCATTTAAGTATATATATGCATTTAAGTATATATATGCATTTAAGTATATATATATATGCATTTAAGTATATATATATGTATATATATATGTATATATATATATATATGCATTTAAGTATATATATATATATATATATATATATATATATATATATATGCATTTAAGTATATATATGCATTTAAGTATATATATGCATTTAAGTATATATATATGTATATATATATGTATATATATATATATGCATTTAAGTATATATATATATATATATATATATATGCATTTAAGTATATATATGCATTTAAGTATATATATGCATTTAAGTATATATATGCATTTAAGTATATATATGCATTTAAGTATATATATGCATTTAAGTATATATATGCATTTAAGTATATATATATATATGTATATATATATATATATATATATGTATATATATATATATATATATGTATATATATATATATATATATATGTATATATATATATATATATATATATATATATGCATTTAAGTATATATATATATATATGCATTTAAGTATATATATATATATATATATATATATATATATATATGCATTTAAGTATATATATATATATATATATATATATATATATATATGCATTTAAGTATATATATATATATATATATGCATTTAAGTATATATATATATATATATATATATATATATATATATATATATATATATATATATATGCATTTAAGTATATATATGCATTTAAGTATATATATATATATATATATATATATATATATATATATATATATATATGCATTTAAGTATATATATATATATATATATATATGCATTTAAGTATATATATATATATATATATATGCATTTAAGTATATATATATATATATATATATATGCATTTAAGTATATATATGCATTTAAGTATATATATATATATATATATATATATATATATATATATATATATATATATGCATTTAAGTATATATATATATATATATATATATATATATATATATGCATTTAAGTATATATATATATATATATATATATATATATATATATATATGCATTTAAGTATATATATATATATATATATATATATATATATGCATTTAAGTATATATATATATATATATATATATATATATATATATATGCATTTAAGTATATATATATATATATATATATATATATATATATATGCATTTAAGTATATATATATATATATATATATATATATATATATATATATATATGCATTTAAGTATATATATATATATATATATATATATGCATTTAAGTATATATATATATATATATATATATATATATATATATATATATGCATTTAAGTATATATATATATATATATATATATATATATGCATTTAAGTATATATATATATATATATATATATATATATATATATATGCATTTAAGTATATATATATATATATATATATATGCATTTAAGTATATATATATATATATATATATATATGCATTTAAGTATATATATATATATATATATATATATATATATATATGCATTTAGGTATATATATATATATATATATATATATGCATTTAAGTATATATATATATATATATATATATATGCATTTAAGTATATATATATATATATATATATATATATATATATATATGCATTTAGGTATATATATATATGCATTTAAGTATATATGTATTTAAGAATATATATGCATTTAAGTATATATATATGCATTATAGTATATATATATATGCATTTAAGTATATATGTATTTAAGAATATATATGCATTTAAGTATATATGTATTTGAATGTATATAGGTATGTATATATGTACATATGTATCTAAGTATCCATATATTGTATGTATCTAAGTATCCATATATTGTATGTATCTAATCATTCATATATTGTATGTATCAAAGTATGATATACTGTTTGTATCAAAGTATTCATATATTCTGTGTATCAAAGTATTATATACTGTATGTATCAAAGTATTCATATATTATGTGTATCTAAGTACGTATATATGTATGTATGCATGTATCTAAGTATGCATACGAGACAAAAAAAAAGAGGAAAATGGAGAAAAAGTTAAACTATGTGAACAAGAGAAAAGAGTGAAATACAAAGAAAGAAAAGAAGGTGAGAGAGGATGAGGATCGGCCACGGCTTGTGCAATTATACTATTTGAGAAATCATGAATATACAGTTGTTCAAAAATGACTTAAAAACGCATTTATTATCTCTGGTTTCCTTTCATACCCTTTTTTCCATCTCGGTTCCTTCCTTATTATGTTTTTCTTTTTTGGTCTTTTTTCCCATATAATTCCCCATCTCGAGCTCTGGATATACAAAAAGTATATATAAATCATGAACTACTTATCGGGTTGACCTCGTTCACTCTCGCAATTTCGCTTGACCTGATCTGGCACCGGAATAACAAATAATTGACCTCTTACCACCTTTTCCCGCGTGCCCTCGCCCACACTCTCAAGACACGTTAAAAACCATTCTCTGACGCGTCTCCACATCACAACTCTTCCACGATGCAGTTACGTTACAACAACGCAAAGCTAGGTCGTCGGGTCGTGCTTGTGGATAACGTCATCGACAGGGACGATGGATGAGAGTGTCGGTGATTTGGTTCTCGAGGAGCTTGAGATTGTGACGCACTTTTGATCGTGATTTTACTGGTTTTAGTTTTAATAAAGGATAATTATGCACATTTTAATTTTTGGTTTTGAAGTCCCTCTTAATGATTTTACAATGGATGTAGTAGGGGTGAGATAGGACGCTCTTTTGATCGTGATTTTCTTCATTTATCCTAATTCTTCAATACAACAATTAAAGTATGACTGAACGCGTACATGTGTATGTATACACATGTACATGTGTATGTATACATGTACATGTGTATGTATACATGTACATGTGTATGTATACATGTACATGTGTATGTATACATGTACATGTGTATGTATACATGTACATGTGTATGTATACATGTACATGTGTATGTATACATGTACATGTGTATGTATACATGTACATGTGTATGTATACATGTACATGTGTATGTATACATGTACATGTGTATGTATACATGTACATGTGTATGTATACATGTACATGTGTATGTATACATGTACATGTGTATGTATACATGTACATGTGTATGTATACATGTACATGTGTATGTATACATGTACATGTGTATGTATACATGTACATGTGTATGTATACATGTACATGTGTATGTATACATGTACATGTGTATGTATACATGTACATGTGTATGTATACATGTACATGTGTATGTATACATGTACATGTGTATGTATACATGTACATGTGTATGTATACATGTACATGTGTATGTATACATGTACATGTGTATGTATACATGTACATGTGTATGTATACATGTACATGTGTATGTATACATGTACATGTGTATGTATACATGTACATGTGTATGTATACATGTACATGTGTATGTATACATGTACATGTGTATGTATACATGTACATGTGTATGTATACATGTACATGTGTATGTATACATGTACATGTGTATGTATACATGTACATGTGTATGTATACATGTATTCATATACTGTATGTATACATGTATTCATATACTGTATGTATACATGTATTCATATACTGTATGTATACATGTATTCATATACTGTATGTATACATGTATTCATATACTGTATGTATACATGTATTCATATACTGTATGTATACATGTATTCATATACTGTATGTATCTAAGTATTCATATACTGTATGTATCTAAGTATTCATATACTGTATGTATCTAAGTATTCATATACTGTATGTATCTAAGTATTCATATACTGTATGTATCTAAGTATTCATATACTGTATGTATCTAAGTATTCATATACTGTATGTATCTAAGTATTCATATACTGTATGTATCTAAGTATTCATATACTGTATGTATCTAAGTATTCATATACTGTATGTATCTAAGTATTCATATACTGTATGTATCTTATTATTAAAATCACCCATCCCGAGCTATGGGTGGCACAACTACTTTTCGGGTTGACCTCATTCACTCTCGCAATTTCGCTTGACCTGATCTGGCACCGGAATAACAAATAATTGACCTCTTACCACCTTTTCCCGCATGCCCTCGCCCCCACTCTCAAGACACACGTTAAAAAACATTCTCTGACGCGTCTCCACATCACAACTCTTCCACGATGCAGTTAAGTTACGACAACGCAAAGCTAGGTCGTCAGATCGTGCTTGTGGATGACGTCATCGACAGGGACGATGCTACGGTCGAAATCCAATTCGACCTGACCTGACCTGCCCGACCTGATCTGACCTCCCTTCGTTTCCGTTCGTCTGTCCTCACCTGCCCCGTGTCTCCGCGTTGCCTTTCCTCTCTCTGTCTTATACCCCCTCCTCTTCCTTGCCTCCTCAGACCTGAAGATGGAATCCAGGTGGATTCCGAAACTGTAGTCTCTCTTTTTCAATTAAATCTAGTTTTACAGTGTGGGTTTTTATATCATAGTATCAACACGGTAGTGTGTTTTCTCCTTTTCATGAGATGATTATGGTCCTTATGGATGAGAGTGTCGGTGATTTGGTTCTCGAGGAGCTTGAGATTGTGACGCACTTTTGATAGTGATTTTACTGGTTTTAATGTTAATAAAGTATAATTAAACACATTTTCATTTTTGGTTTCGTAGTCCCTCTTAATGATTCCTTGACCAAAATCATGGTCAATAAGATTTATCCTAACAACCATACATTTAGCGTGCTGAGGTTAGGAAAAAAAACTGAAAAAATTCTCTCTTGAAATGTAGCTTTCAATATATAGGTATCCATATATTGTATGTATCAAAGTATTTATATATGCTGTATGTATCAAAGTATTTATATATGCTGTATGTATCAAAGTATTTATATATGCTGTATGTATCAAAGTATTTATATATGCTATATGTATCAAAGTATTTATATATGCTGTATGTATCAAAGTATTTATATATGCTGTATGTATCAAAGTATTTATATATGCTGTATGTAACAAAGTATTTATATATGCTGTATGTAACAAAGTATTTATATATGCTGTATGTAACAAAGTATTTATATATGCTGTATGTAACAAAGTATTTATATATGCTGTATGTAACAAAGTATTTATATATGCTGCACGTATCAAAGTGTTTATATAGGCTGCACGTATCAAAGTGTTTATATAGGCTGCACGTATCAAAGTGTTTATATATGCTGCACGTATCAAAGTGTTTATATAGGCTGCACGTATCAAAGTGTTTATATAGGCTGCACGTATCAAAGTGTTTATATAGGCTGCACGTATCAAAGTGTTTATATAGGCTGCACGTATCAAAGTGTTTATATAGGCTGCACGTATCAAAGTGTTTATATAGGCTGCACGTATCAAAGTGTTTATATAGGCTGCACGTATCAAAGTGTTTATATAGGCTGCACGTATCAAAGTGTTTATATAGGCTGCACGTATCAAAGTGTTTATATAGGCTGCACGTATCAAAGTGTTTATATAGGCTGCACGTATCAAAGTGTTTATATAGGCTGCACGTATCAAAGTGTTTATATAGGCTGCACGTATCAAAGTGTTTATATAGGCTGCACGTATCAAAGTGTTTATATAGGCTGCACGTATCAAAGTGTTTATATATGCTGCACTGTATCAAAGTATTTATATATGCTGCACGTATCAAGGTATTTATATATGCTGCACGTATCAAGGTATTTATATATGCTGCACATATCAAGGTATTTATATATGCTGCACGTATCAAAGTATTTATATATGCTGCACGTATCAAAGTATTTATATATGCTGTACGTATCAAAGTATTTATATATGCTGTACGTATCAAAGTATTTATATATGCTGTACGTATCAAAGTATTTATATAAGCTGCATGTATCAAAGTATTTATATAAGTTGCATGTATCAAAGTATTTATATAAGCTGTATGTATCAAAGTATTTATATAAGCTGTATGTATCAAAGTATTTATATAAGCTGCATGTATCAAAGTATTTATATAAGCTGTATGTATCAAAGTATTTATATAAGCTGCATGTATCAAAGTATTTATATAAGCTGCATGTATCAAAGTATTTATATAAGCTGCATGTATCAAAGTATTTATATAAGCTGCATGTATCAAAGTATTTATATAAGCTGCATGTATCAAAGTATTTATATAAGCTGCATGTATCAAAGTATTTATATAAGCTGCATGTATCAAAGTATTTATATAAGCTGCATGTATCAAAGTATTTATATAAGCTGTATGTATCAAAGTATTTATATAAGCTGTATGTATCAAAGTATTTATATAAGCTGTTTGATTTATATATTCATCCGGTTAACCTCATTCACTCTCGCAATTTCGCTTGACCTGATCTGGCACCGGAATAACAAATAACTGACCTCTTACCTCCTTTTCCCGCATGCCCTCGCCCCCACTCTCAAGACACACGTTAAAAAACATTCTCTGACGCGTCTCCACATCACAACTCTTCCACGATGCAGTTACGTTACAACAACGCAAAGCTAGGGCGTCGGGTCGTGCTTGTGGATGACGTCATTGACAGGGACGATGCTACGGTCGAAATCCAATTCGAAGATGAGATGATTATGGTCCTTATGGATGAGAGTGTCGGTGATTTGGTTCTCGAGGAGCTTGAGATTGTGACGCACTTTTGATAGTGATTTTACTGGTTTTAATGTTAATAAAGTATAATTAAACACATTTTCATTTTTGGTTTCGTAGTCCCTCTTAATGATTCCTTGACCAAAATCATGGTCAATAAGATATATCCTAACAACCATACATTTAGCGTGCTGAGGTTAGGAAAAGAAACTGAAAAAATCCTCTCTTGAAATGTAGCTTTCAATATATAGGTATCCATATATTGTATGTATCAAAGTATTTATATATGCTGTATGTATCAAAGTATTTATATATGCTGTATGTATCAAAGTATTTATATATGCTGTATGTATCAAAGTATTTATATATGCTGTATGTATCAAAGTATTTATATATGCTGTATGTATCAAAGTATTTATATATGCTATATGTATCAAAGTATTTATATATGCTGTATGTATCAAAGTATTTATATATGCTGTATGTAACAAAGTATTTATATATGCTGTATGTATCAAAGTTTTTATATATGCTGCACGTATCAAAGTGTTTATATATGCTGCACGTATCAAAGTATTTATATATGCTGCACGTATCAAAGTATTTATATATGCTGCACGTATCAAAAGTGTTTATATATGCTGCACGTATCAAAGTGTTTATATATGCTGCACGTATCAAAGTGTTTATATATGCTGCACGTATCAAAGTGTTTATATAGGCTGCAGCTATCAAACTGTTTATATAGGCTGCACATATCAAAGTGTTTATATAGGCTGCACGTATCAAAGTGTTTATATAGGCTGCACATATCAAAGTGTTTATATAGGCTGCACGTATCAAAGTGTTTATATAGGCTGCACATATCAAAGTGTTTATATAGGCTGCACGTATCAAAGTGTTTATATAGGCTGCACGTATCAAAGTGTTTATATAGGCTGCACGTATCAAAGTGTTTATATAGGCTGTACGTATCAAAGTGTTTATATAGGCTGCACGTATCAAACTGTTTATATAGGCTGCACGTATCAAACTGTTTATATAGGCTGCACGTATCAAATTGTTTATATAGGTTGCACGTATCAAACTGTTAATATAGGCTGCACGTATCAAACTGTTAATATAGGCTGCACGTATCAAACTGTTAATATAGGCTGCACGTATCAAACTGTTTATATAGGCTGCACGTATCAAACTGTTTATATAGGCTGCACGTACCAAACTGTTTATATAGGCTGCACGTATCAAAGTGTTTATATAGGCTGCACGTATCAAAGTGTTTATATAGGCTGCACGTATCAAAGTGTTTATATATGCTGCACTGTATCAAAGTATTTATATATGCTGCACGTATCAAAGTATTTATATATGCTGCACGTATCAAAGTATTTATATATGCTGCACGTATCAAGGTATTTATATATGCTGCACGTATCAAGGTATTTATATATGCTGCACGTATCAAGGTATTTATATATGCTGCACGTATCAAAGTATTTATATATGCTGCACGTATCAAAGTATTTATATATGCTGTATGTATCAAAGTATTTATATATGCTGTACGTATCAAAGTATTTACATAAGCTGCATGTATCAAAGTATTTATATAAGCTGCATGTATCAAAGTATTTATATAAGCTGTATGTATCAAAGTATTTATATAAGCTGTATGTATCAAAGTATTTATATAAGCTGTTTGATTTATATATTCATCCGGTTAACCTCATTCACTCTCGCAATTTCGCTTGACCTGATCTGGCACCGGAATAACAAATAACTGACCTCTTACCACCTTTTCCCACGTGCCCTCGCCCCCTCTCTCAAGACACGTAAAAAACCATTCTCTGACGCGTTTCCACATCATAACTCTTCCACGATGCAGTTACGTTACAACAACGCAAAGCTAGGGCGTCGGGTCGTGTTTGTGGATGACGTCATCGACAGGGACGATGCTACGGTCGAAATCCAATTCGAAGATGAGATGATTATGGTCCTTATGGATGAGAGTGTCGGTGATTTGGTTCTCGAGGAGCTAGAGATTGTGACGCACTTTTGATAGTGATTTTACTGGTTTTAATGTTAATAAAGTATAATTAAACACATTTTCATTTTTGGTTTCGTAGTCCCTCTTAATGATTCCTTGACCAAAATCATGGTCAATAAGATTTATCCTAACAACCATACATTTAGCGTGCTGAGGTTAGGAAAAAAAAACTGAAAAAATCAGCTCTTGAAATGTAGCTTTCAATATATAGGTATCCATATATTGTATGTATCAAAGTATTTATATATGCTGTATGTATCAAAGTATTTATATATGCTGTATGTATCAAAGTATTTATATATGCTGTATGTATCAAAGTATTTATATATGCTGTATGTATCAAAGTATTTATATATGCTGTATGTATCAAAGTATTTATATATGCTGTATGTATCAAAGTATTTATATATGCTGTATGTAACAAAGTATTTATATATGCTGCACGTATCAAAGTGTTTATTTATGCTGCACGTATCAAAGTATTTATATATGCTGCACGTATCAAAGTATTTATATATGCTGCACGTATCAAAGTATTTATATATGCTGCACGTATCAAAGTATTTATATATGCTGCACGTATCAAAGTATTTATATATGCTGCACGTATCAAAGTGTTTATATATGCTGCACGTATCAAAGTGTTTATATAGGCTGCAGGTATCAAAGTGTTTATATAGGCTGTACGTATCAAACTGTTTATATAGGCTGTACGTATCAAACTGTTTATATAGGCTGCACGTATCAAAGTGTTTATATAGGCTGCACGTATCAAAGTGTTTATATAGGCTGCACGTATCAAACTGTTTATATAGGCTGCACGTATCAAACTGTTTATATAGGCTGCACGGATCAAACTGTTTATATAGGCTGCACGTATCAAATTGTTTATATAGGTTGCACGTATCAAACTGTTAATATAGGCTGCACGTATCAAACTGTTTATATAGGCTGCACGTATCAAACTGTTTATATAGGCTGCACGTATCAAAGTGTTTATATAGGCTGCACGTATCAAAGTGTTTATATAGGCTGCACGTATCAAAGTGTTTATATAGGCTGCACGTATCAAAGTGTTTATATAGGCTGCACGTATCAAAGTGTTTATATAGGCTGCACGTATCAAAGTGTTTATATAGGCTGCACGTATCAAAGTGTTTATATATGCTGCACTGTATCAAAGTATTTATATATGCTGCACGTATCAAAGTATTTATATATGCTGCACGTATCAAAGTATTTTTATATGCTGCACGTATCAAGGTATTTATATATGCTGCACGTATCAAGGTATTTATATATGCTGCACGTATCAAGGTATTTATATATGCTGCACGTATCAAAGTATTTATATATGCTGCACGTATCAAAGTATTTATATATGCTGTATGTATCAAAGTATTTATATATGCTGTACGTATCAAAGTATTTATATAAGCTGCATGTATCAAAGTATTTATATAAGCTGCATGTATCAAAGTATTTATATAAGCTGTATGTATCAAAGTATTTATATAAGCTGCATGTATCAAAGTATTTATATAAGCTGCATGTATCAAAGTATTTATATAAGCTGCATGTATCAAAGTATTTATATAAGCTGCATGTATCAAAGTATTTATATAAGCTGCATGTATCAAAGTATTTATATAAGCTGCATGTATCAAAGTATTTATATAAGCTGTATGTATCAAAGTATTTATATAAGCTGTATGTATCAAAGTATTTATATAAGCTGTATGTATCAAAGTATTTATATAAGCTGTTTGATTTATATATTCATCCGGTTAACCTCATTCACTCTCGCAATTTCGCTTGACCTGATCTGGCACCGGAATAACAAATAACTGACCTCTTACCACCTTTTCCCGCGTGCCCTCGCCCCCTCGCTCAAGACACGTTAAAAACCATTCTCTGACGCGTTTCCACATCATAACTCTTCCACGATGCAGTTACGTTACAACAACGCAAAGCTAGGTCGTCGGGTCGTGCTTGTGGATGACGTCATCGACAGGGACGATGCTACGGTCGAAATCCAATTCGAAGATGAGATGATTATGGTCCTTATGGATGAGAGTGTCGGTGATTTGGTTCTCGAGGAGCTTGAGATTGTGACGCACTTTTGATCGTGATTTTACTGGTTTTAGTTTTAATAAAGGATAATTAAACACATTTTCATTTTTGGTTTTGAAGTCCCTCTAAATGATTTTACAATGGATGTAGTAGGGGGGAGATAGGACGCTCTTTTGATCGTGATTTTCTTCATTCATCCTAATTCTTTAATACAACAACTAAAGTATATATGTATGTACATATGTATGTATATATGTATTTAAGTATATATGTAAGTATGTATATATGTAAGTATGTATATATGTATTTAAGTATATATGTAAGTATGTACATATGTATGTATATATGTATTTAAGTATATATGTAAGCATGTACATATGTATGTATATATGTATTTAAGTATATATGTAAGCATGTACATATGTATGTATATATGTATTTAAGTATATATGTAAGTATGTACATATGTATTTAAGTATATATGTAAGTATGTACATATGTATGTAAGTATGTACATATGTATGCAAGTATGTACATATGTATGCAAGTATGTACATATGTATGTATATATGTATTTAAGTATATATGTCAGTAAATACATATGTCCATATGTATGTAAGTATGTAAAATATGTATGCAAGTATGTACATATGTATGCAAGTATGTACATATGTATGCAAGTATGTACATATGTATGCAAGTATGTACATATGTATGCAAGTATGTACATATGTATGCAAGTATGTACATATGTATGCAAGTATGTACATATGTATGCAAGTATGTACATATGTATGCAAGTATGTACATATGTATGCAAGTATGTACATATGTATGCAAGTATGTACATATGTATGCAAGTATGTACATATGTATGCAAGTATGTACATATGTATGCAAGTATGTACATATGTATGCAAGTATGTACATATGTATGCAAGTATGTACATATGTATGCAAGTATGTACATATGTATGCAAGTATGTACATATGTATGCAAGTATGTACATATGTATGCAAGTATGTACATATGTATGCAAGTATGTACATATGTATGCAAGTATGTGCATATGTATGCAAGTATGTACATATGTATGCAAGTATGTACATATGTATGCAAGTATGTACATATGTATGCAAGTATGTACATATGTATGCAAGTATGTACATATGTATGCAAGTATGTACATATGTATGCAAGTATGTACATATGTATGCAAGTATGTACATATGTATGCAAGTATGTACATATGTATGCAAGTATGTACATATGTATGCAAGTATGTACATATGTATGCAAGTATGTACATATGTATGCAAGTATGTACATATGTATGCAAGTATGTACATATGTATGCAAGTATGTACATATGTATGCAAGTATGTACATATGTATGCAAGTATGTACATATGTATGCAAGTATGTACATATGTATGCAAGTATGTACATATGTATGTAAGTATGTACATATGTATGCAAGTATGTACATATGTATGCAAGTATGTACATATGTATGTAAGTATGTACATATGTATGTAAGTATGTACATATGTATGTAAGTATGTACATATGTATGTAAGTATGTACATATGTATGCAAGTATGTACATATGTATGTAAGTATGCACATATGTATGTAAGTATGGACATATGTATGTAAGTATGCACATATGTATGTAAGTATGGACATATGTATGTAAGTATGCACATATGTATGTAAGTATGCACATATGTATGTAAGTATGGACATATGTATGTAAGTATGCACATATGTATGTAAGTATGCACATATGTATGTAAGTATGCACATATGTATGTAAGTATGTACATATGTATGTAAGTATGCACATATGTATGTAAGTATGTACATATGTATGTAAGTATGCACATATGTATGTAAGTATGCACATATGTATGTAAGTATGTACATATGTATGTAAGTATGTACATATGTATGTAAGTATGTACATATGTATATAAGTATGTATATATGTGTTTAAGTATATAAGTATGTATATATGTTTAAGTATATATGTATATAGGTATGTATATGTGTTTAAGTATATATGTATATAGGTATGTATATGTGTTTAAGTACATAAGTATGTATATATATGTTTAAGTATATAAGTATGTATATATGTGTTTAAGTATATAAGTATGTATATATGTGTTTAAGTATATAAGTATGTATATATGTGGTTAAGTATATAAGTATGTATATGTGTTTAAGTATATAAGTATGCATATATATGTTTAAGTATATATGTATATAGGTATGTATATATGTGTCTAAGTATATATATATAGGTATGTATATATATGTTTAAGTATATATGTATATAGGTATGTATATATGTACATATGTATCTAAGTATCCATATATTGTATGTATCTAAGTATCCATATACTGTACGTATCAAAGTATTATATACTGTATGTATCAAAGTATTATATACTGTATGTATCAAAGTATTATATGCATGCAAGTATGTACATATGCATGCAAGTATGTACATATGCATGCAAGTATGTACATATGCACGCATGTATGTACATATGCATGCAAGTATGTACATATGTATGCAAGTATGTACATATGTATGCAAGTATGTACATATGTATGCAAGTTTGTACATATGTATGCAAGTATGTACATATGTATGCAAGTATGTACATATGTATGCAAGTATGTACATATGTATGCAAGTATGTACATATGTATGCAAGTATGTACATATGTATGTATGTACACATGTATGCAAGTATGTACATATGTATGCAAGTATGTACATATGTATGCAAGTATGTACATATGTATATAAGTTTGTATATGTGTTTAAGTATATATGTATGTACATATGTATGTAAGTATGTACATATGTATGTAAGTATGTACATATGTATGTATGTATATGTGTTTAAGTATATATGTATGTAAGTATGTATATGTGTTTAAGTATATATGTATGTAAGTATGTACATATGTATGTAAGTATGTACATATGTATGTAAGTATGTACATATGTATGTAAGTATGTACATATGTATGTATGTATATGTGTTTAAGTATATATGTATGTAAGTATGTATATGTGTTTAAGTATATATGTATGTAAGTATGTACATATGTATGTAAGTATGTACATATGTATGTAAGTATGTACATATGTATGTAAGTATGTACATATGTATGTATGTATATGTGTTTAAGTATATATGTATGTAAGTATGTATATGTGTTTAAGTATATATGTATGTAAGTATGTACATATGTATGTAAGTATGTACATATGTATGTATGTATATGTGTTTAAGTATATATGTATGTAAGTATGTATATGTGTTTAAGTATATATGTATGTAAGTATGTACATATGTATGTATGTATATGTGTTTAAGTATATATGTATGTAAGTATGTATATGTGTTTAAGTACATATGTATGTAAGTATGTATATGTGTTTAAGTATATATGTATGTAAGTATGTATATGTGTTTAAGTATATATATATGTAAGTATGTATATGTGTTTAAGTATATATGTATGTAAGTATGTATATGTGTTTAAGTATATATGTATATAGGTATATATATGCACACATAGGTATCTTAGTATATATGTATATAGTTAGATATATACACATGTATGTATCTAAGTATATAAGTATGTATATATGTGTTTAAGTATATAAGTATGTATATATGTGTTTAAGTATATAAGTATGTATATATGTGTTTAAGTATATAAGTATGTATATATGTGTTTAAGTATATAAGTATGTATATGTGTTTAAGTATATAAGTATGTATATGTGTTTAAGTATATAAGTATGTATATATGTGTTTAAGTATATAAGTATGTATATATATGTTTAAGTATATATGTATATAGGTATGTATATATGTACATATGTATGTATATATGTACATATGTATGTATATATGTACATATGTATGTATATATGTAGATATGTATCTAAGTATCCATATATTGTACGTATCTAAGTATTCATATACTGTATGTATTAAAGTATTATATACTTTATGTATCTAAGTATATAAGTATGTATATATGTGTTTTAGTATATAAGTATGTATATATGTGTTTAAGTATATAAGTATATAGGTATGTATATATGTACATATGTATCTAAGTATCCATATATTGCATGTATCTAAGTATTCATATACTGTATGTATCAAAGTATTCTATACTGTATGTATCAAAGTATTCTATACTGTATGTATCAAAGTTTTATATATTGTATGTTTTAAAGTTTTATATACTGTATGTATAAAAGTATTCATACATTATGTATCTAAGTACGTATGTATGTATGCATGTATCTAAGTATGCAAACGAGACAAAAAAGAGGAAAATGGAGAAATTACACTATGTAAACAAGAGAAAAGAGTGAAATACAAAATAAAAAAGAAAGAAAAAAAGGTGAGAGAGGATGAGGATCGGCCACGGCTTGTGCAATTATACTATTTGGGAAATCATAAATATACAGCTGTACAAAAATGACTTAAAAACGCATTTATTATCTCTGGTCTCCTTCCATGCTTTTTTTCACTATTGGTTAATCCCTAATTATGTTTTTTTTTTATCTTTCATTTTCTTAAAATTCCCCATCCCGAGCTATGGGATACACAAAAAGTATATAAAATACATCAACTACTTATCGGGTTGACCTCATTCACTCTCGTAATTTCGCTTGACCTTATCTGGCACCGGAATAACAAATAATTGACCTCTTACCACCTTTTCCCGCGTGCCCCTGCATCCTCTCTCAAGACACATTAAAACCATTCTCTGATGCGTCTTCACATCACAACTCTTCCACGATGCAGTTACGTTACAACAACGCAAAGCTAGGTCGTCGGGTCGTGCTTGTGGATGACGTCATCGACAGGGACGATGCTACGGTCGAAATCCAATTCGTAGAGGAGATGATTATGGTCCTTATGGATGAGAGTGTCGGTGATTTGGTTCTCGAGGAGCTTGAGATTGTGACGCACTTTTGATCGTGATTTTACTGGTTTTAGTTTTAATAAAGGATAATTAAACACATTTTAATTTTTGGTTTCGAAGTCCCTCTTAATGATTTTACAACGTCTGAAGGGGGTGAGGAGATAGGACGCACTTTTGATCGTGATTTTCTTCATTCATCCGAATTCTTTAATGCAACAGTTAAAGTATAACTACCACGTTCTTCAAAATGTTTGTCCCAGTGTTAGATTCCTTGGGAAGATGCCGTTCACTACATAACGAACTGTATAACTACCTTGCGTAATAAGTTATAGTCAAATGTGCATTGTATATTATGATATGATATATAACATCTAATCTACTTGATAATAAGTCATCAATTTGGGTTCAAAGAGCCCTGGTCAATAAGTGTACACAAAAATGAAAGGAAAACAGCCACAGTATTCATATACTGTATGTATCAAAGTATTAATATAAACTGTGTGTAACAAAGTATTTATATATACTGTGTGTATCAAAGTATTTATATATACTGTGTGTATCAAAGTATTTATATATACTGTGTGTATCAAAGTATTTATATATACTGTGTGAATCAAAGTATTTATATATACTGTGTGAATCAAAGTATTTATATATACTGTGTGAATCAAAGTATTTATATATACTGTGTGTATCAAAGTATTTATATATACTGTGTGTATCAAAGTATTTATATATACTGTGTGTATCAAAGTATTTATATATACTGTGTGTATCAAAGTATTTATATATACTGTGTGTATCAAAGTATTTATATATACTGTGTGTATCAAAGTATTTATATATACTGTGTGTATCAAAGTATTTATATATACTGTGTGTCTCAAAGTATTTATATATACTGTGTGTGTCAAAGTATTTATATATACTGTGTGTGTCAAAGTATTTATATATACTGTGTGTGTCAAAGTATTTATATATACTGTGTTTGTCAAAGTATTTACATATACTGTGTGTGTCAAAGTATTTACATATACTGTGTGTGTCAAAGTATTTACATATACTGTGTGTGTCAAAGTATTTACATATACTGTGTGTATCAAAGTATTTACGTATACTGTGTGTACCAAAGTATTTACGTATACTGTGTGTACCAAAGTATTTACGTATACTGTGTGTACCAAAGTATTTACGTATACTGTGTGTACCAAAGTATTTACGTATACTGTGTGTACCAAAGTATTTACGTATACTGTGTGTACCAAAGTATTTACGTATACTGTGTGTACCAAAGTATTTACGTATACTGTGTGTACCAAAGTATTTACGTATACTGTGTGTACCAAAGTATTTACGTATACTGTGTGTACCAAAGTATTTACGTATACTGTGTGTACCAAAGTATTTACGTATACTGTGTGTACCAAAGTATTTACGTATACTGTGTGTACCAAAGTATTTACGTATACTGTGTGTACCAAAGTATTTACGTATACTGTGTGTACCAAAGTATTTACGTATACTGTGTGTACCAAAGTATTTACGTATACTGTGTGTACCAAAGTATTTACGTATACTGTGTGTACCAAAGTATTTACGTATACTGTGTGTACCAAAGTATTTACATATACTGTGTGTACCAAAGTATTTACATATACTGTGTGTACCAAAGTATTTACATATACTGTGTGTACCAAAGTATTTACATATACTGTGTGTACCAAAGTATTTACATATACTGTGTGTACCAAAGTATTTACATATACTGTGTGTACCAAAGTATTTACATATACTGTGTGTACCAAAGTATTTACATATACTGTGTGTACCAAAGTATTTACATATACTGTGTGTACCAAAGTATTTACATATACTGTGTGTACCAAAGTATTTACATATACTGTGTGTACCAAAGTATTTACATATACTGTGTGTACCAAAGTATTTACATATACTGTGTGTACCAAAGTATTTACATATACTGTGTGTACCCAAGTATTTACATATACTGTGTGTACCCAAGTATTTACATATACTGTGTGTACCCAAGTATTTACATATACTGTGTGTACCCAAGTATTTACATATACTGTGTGTACCCAAGTATTTACATATACTGTGTGTACCCAAGTATTTACATATACTGTGTGTACCCAAGTATTTACATATACTGTGTGTACCCAAGTATTTACATATACTGTGTGTACCCAAGTATTTACATATACTGTGTGTACCCAAGTATTTACATATACTGTGTGTACCCAAGTATTTACATATACTGTGTGTACCCAAGTATTTACATATACTGTGTGTACCAAAGTATTTACATATACTGTGTGTACCAAAGTATTTACATATACTGTGTGTACCAAAGTATTTACATATACTGTGTGTACCAAAGTATTTACATATACACACAGTACCAAAGTATTTACATATACACACAGTACCAAAGTATTTACATATACACACAGTACCAAAGTATTTACATATACACACAGTACCAAAGTATTTACATATACACACAGTACCAAAGTATTTACATATACACACAGTACCAAAGTATTTACATATACACACAGTACCAAAGTATTTACATATACACACAGTACCAAAGTATTTACATATACACACAGTACCAAAGTATTTACATATACACACAGTACCAAAGTATTTACATATACACACAGTACCAAAGTATTTACATATACACACAGTACCAAAGTATTTACATATACACACAGTACCAAAGTATTTACATATACACACAGTACCAAAGTATTTACATATGCTGTATGCAGGGCTGGATTATCCTATATGCTTGTATAGGCGGCTGCAGCCTAGGGCCCTAAAATCCCCCCGAACTCTAGGATATACAAAAGGTGTATATAAACCATCAGCTCTTCATCCGGTTAACCTCATTCACTCTCGTAATTTCACTTGACCTGATCTGGCACCGGAATAACAAATAACTGACCTCTTACCACCTTTTCCCGCGTGCCCTCGCCCCCTCGCTCAAGACACGTTAAAAACCATTCTCTGACGCGTTTCCACATCATAACTCTTCCACGATGCAGTTACGTTACAACAACGCAAAGCTAGGTCGTCGGGTCGTGCTTGTGGATGACGTCATCGACAGGGACGATGCTACGGTCGAAATCCAATTCGAAGACGAGATGATCATGGTCCTTATGGATGAGAGTGTCGGTGATTTGGTTCTCGAGGAGCTTGAGATTGTGACGCACTTTTGATCGTGATTATACTGTTTTAATTTTAATAAAAGATAATTAAACACATTTTCTTTTTTGGTTTTGAAGTCCCTCTTAATGATTTTACAATGGCGCACTATTGATCGTAATTTTCTTCATTCAACCTAATGATTTAATACGACAATTAAAGCATAACTAAACACAATCTACAAAATGTTTGTCTCAGTGTTAGGTTCCTTTGAAGAAGCCGTTAATTACATAACGAACTGTATATATACCTTGCGTAATAAGTAATGATCAACTGCGCATTGTATATTATGATGTGATGAATAACATCGAGTCTACTTGCTATTAAGTCTTAAATTTGGTTTCTTAAATCTGGGCCAAAATGGACAATAATAGTTCTCTTAACAGCTATACATTTAGCGTGGTGAAACTATGCAAATACTGAAATAATGCAATCAGCTATTAAAATGTATTTTTTCCTTAAAACGCAGTTATTTTCGTGTTGGGAAAACTGCATAAGATTAAAGGATCATCCCTGTTGGCTATGAGTCGTTTGGCGAGATTAACTAAATGCAAGGTTTTTCCTTGAAAGGTGAATATAACTTCTAAATACATACATGCAATAGATATATGGGTATCGTATATCTATATCGATGTATTTATAAAGTATGTGTACATACACGCACACGCACACACACACAGATATATATATATATATATATATATATATATATATATATATATATGTATATATATGGATAGATAGATATAGATATATATAGATATAGATATAGATATGTATGCATGTATATATATATATATATATATATATATATATATAATTGCACGAATACCCAACATTTACCATATTCTTGTAAATACAAATATAGGTAATCAACATATAATAATGATAAGAACAATGATAGCAATAACGATAGTCATTATAGTATGGTGAGTAAAAACAAACCTATTTCCTAACATTTCCGTCAAGGTCGGCGGTTGACAGGATCTGACACTATTCCCATGTCAGATTAGGTCAAACAGATATGAGTAAGAAATTGAAAAAATATGCATATTATATGTTAGTTTACTCAAACAATCACTAAAATAGGGAGAAAGCGACTGGTCCGCCTGTCTCACTTTAAAAAATAATAATTTTATCTAGTAACATATGATCAGCAAATGCAACCTTAATAGGAGTAGATTCATATTGCAGTAAATTATCCCAATATCAAAAAAGTGAAAACGCTTCGGCAAGTAATAAAGTAATGTACTTTAAATACCTGTAGTTCATTCATGGTAACCGAATTTAAAGGCACAACAGCATTAATTCATGATGAAAAGCAGTTATATTCCCAGTGCAAATGAATGTCTAAATGTCTATTTTGTTATCTTCTCATAAAGTGAAATAAACACCATGAGGGTTTCATCCTAAGAATCTAATAAATCCTCATGTATCTCAGTTTTGCAGAAATATGTATTTCCATTGGTATTTACACAGCTTAGGACCGCCAAATTTCCGGTTATCAAATTCAGCTCTTCTGTTCTAAAATGCATAGCCAATTAAAATGAAACAGTGCCACTATAGGAAAGTAATGATTCAGTCTCTTCACTTCAAGAGTTCTCTTCGGACGCAATACAAAAAAAATACTTGTCAGTTTCACAAGTCCAAATAATCTATTTGTCAATATGTGGGTATGTCAGTGTTTCGTGGAGCACTGTCTCTAGCAGGAGGAACAAGGTACACGGTTTACCTTTTTCCCAGTGTCAGATCAGGTCAAGCGGAACAGAGCATGTGAGTTCAACTAGAAGACTGTTACAAGAAACTTGATTTAAAACTTGATTTAAATATTAAATGTTCTCATATTAGCTAATGCTACTCTGTAGCTTATATTCCTCAGTAATTCTATTTTTCAAAAGCGCATTTTAAAGAACTATTGCATTGTTTTGCAAGTAATGTTAAATAAACAGGTGTAACGGGCGAATACTTGAAACCTTTCCAAATAATGAATGTGTTTCTATATGTATAGATATACATATTTATGTGGCAAATAAAAGGAGAAACACATTTGAATATGTCCCATTTATTAAGTAAAATATATGGAATTTATATATACGAATAATAAATCTATCATCGAAAAAAAATCCTAATTAAAGAGAAGTCACCATTTCCTCTTCCTGCTGCAAGACCCAGTTCTGGAAATCACCTTCCGTAAAGACCATAATCGTCCCATCTTCTAAATGGAGTTCGACCATAATGTCATCGCCAACGACGTCATCCAGGAGCACAAACTGGCGACGGAGCTTTGCGTTGCTGTGGCGTAAGTGCATCTTGGAAGTGTGGTAATGAGAAACGTCTTTGTCGATTGTTATATGACTTACAGTTCTAGGGAGGAATGAGGAATAACGAAGAAGTATGTTATTTCCTGTATGTCAGATCAGGTCATGCGGACTTTTCCAGAAGCAAGCGAGGTTAAACGGAACACTGTGTGAGGTGAACATGAGTTTGCATCCTAGAATCTGACGAAAAATGAATATGTATGTGTAAACATTCCCCTTTCTTGTCCCAATTTGCTATGTACTTTATGCTCTTTGTATATTTATATGCCGTGAAAAGGTCAAATCCTCGAAAAAGCGGAACATCTTTCCTGTAATAAAATGTACGCGAAGTGAACAACTCAATCCAATATTATGAAACAAATAACAATTAACTGAAAATTTATGTCAATGCATAATGCAATGCTATGTAATAATACTATCGACATTTGATATAACATTAATTATGTACGATTTGTTTCTAAATTAAGATCATATGCTTTTCCCTTTTTTATTACACAAACTTGGTCAGCGGTTAAGAGTTTCCTGTCAGTGTTTCCTAGAAAATGTCTCTAGCAGGGGGAACAAGGCACACATTTTCCCTTTTCCCCGGTGTCAGATCAGGTCATGCGGAACTTGAAGAGCATGTGAATTCAACTAGAAGACTGTTACATGAAACTTTATTTAAATATTAAATTTTCTCATATTAGCTAATGCTACTCTGTAACTTATATTCTTTAGTAAATCTATTTTTCTAAGCGCATTTTTAAGAACTATTGCATTATTTTGCAAGTAATGTTAAATAACCAGGTGTAACGGGCGAATACCTGAAACCTTTCCAAATAATTAATGTGTTTCTGTATGTATACATATATATTTATGTGGAAAATAAAAGGAGAAACCCATCTGAATATGTCCCATTTATTAGGTAAAATATATGGAATTTAAATATACGAATAATAAATCTATCATCGAAAAAAAAATCATAATTAAAGAGAAGTCACCATTTCCTCCTCCTGCTGCAAGACCCAGTCCTGGAAATCAACTTCCGTAAAGACCATAATCGTCCCATCTTCCAAATGGAGTTCGACCATAATGTCATCGCCAACGACGTCATCCAGGAGCACAAACTGGCGACGGAGCTTTGCGTTGCTGTGGCGTAAGTGCATCTTGGAAGTGTGGTAATGAGAAACGTCTTTGTTGATTATTATATGACTTACAGTTCTAAGGAGGAATGAGGAATAACGAAGAAGTATGTGATTTCCTGTATGTCAGATCAGGTCATGCGGATTTTTCCAGAAGCAAGCGAGGTTAAACGGAACACTGTGTGAGGTGAACTTGAGTTCTAGAATCTGACGAAAAAATAAAATGTATGTGTAAACTTTCCCTTTTCTCTTCCCAATTTGCTATGTATTTTATGCTCTTTGTATATTTATATGCCGTGAAAAAGTTAAATACTCCAAAAAGCGGAACATCTTTCCTGTAATAAATTAACGAAGTGTACAACCCAATCCAATATTATGAAACAAATAACAATTAACTGAATATTCATGTCAATGCATAATGATATACCATAAATTATGTAAGATTTGTTTCTAAAAAAGATCATGCTTTCCCCTCTTTTATTGAATAAACTTGGCCAGCGGTTAAGAGAACCACAGATGCATTACACGTTTAACATAAGATATATGATTACAGGCTTATCTGCTACTTCACTAGTACTCAAATGTAGTAGACGATCGTCAATAGGCAAAAGTACGAGGAAATAAAAATTAATGAGGATTTATTGTTTTGCGTGTAATTTGTATAAACAGGTGCAAAGTGCAAGTATTTAAGTAATTGAAAACGAACGATGTACGAATATGGTCTGTTCTTTATGATGAATCTGTGCTTTATTGTTAAGGAAAATACGCATATCCCGTATATCATAAGCAGCTATGTTCAACTATTATTATATTCCCCTTGGAAATGTCCGTTGCATTAAATTAATCCAACACTTACTAACCAACAGGAAACTTTAGGTTAGATAAGCTTGGGTCAACTTTGATATTTTCTTACGTTTCGGACTAACAAAACACTAATTGTAGAAGCAAGAAATACACATATACAAAATATCGTCCATTGTTTCTGAAGTGAAAACAAATTACAGCTGAGAGCCTTATTTATTTATCTTAATTTTTTCCTGGTCTTTATTTTCCTTTGTTATACGATGCGATGCGTTCATCACATTATGTCATGCTTAATTCTCTCGCGGAGAACGAGGCTGTTTCGTAACACTATTTGCATCCATTCACAAGCAATACCTATTCTGTCATCTCTTGTCAACGTTTTTTTATCACTTTGCTTTGACATCAACGACAGACAAAACTCGATGAGGCTTACATGTTCATATAGATGTTACCAAAACCAAATTTCTATATAAAACGTTCCCAATTCTGGTGTCCTTTACCACTTCCGCCAGTCCGCCAATTCCAATGTCCTCCTTACTATTGATAAGGACAATGTAAACAAAACAGAAAATGTACTTGCAAAGTAACAAAGCATCAGGAATTTATTTTTATTTTAACTATTCCATTAACTCTTAATAACCCCTCCCTAAAGAAATTAATTCCCAGGCGATTATATCTTTCTATGAAGAAGATTCACTAACAGTACTGGGTTTTAGTGTAGTTTCCCACGATATAATGAGAGGTTACTGATGTATACAAACACGTTGGTGGTGTTAGGTGCCTTGAATGCATTGTATTTAGACATAAACATACCATACAAGCAAATACGGTTAAAAATACGTCAGTGTTTCGTTAGCCTCCAAAATAATGTCCATCAAACTGTCTATCGTAAGGGCGACAATCATCCCATCTTCCAGTTGGATTTCGACCATATTATCATCCTCCTCTCCGACGTCAACCATGAGTACGAATTGACGTCGTGGCTCTGAGTTTATGTGACGTAACTGCATCTCGAAGAAGGTGTGATGCAATGACTTCTCTTCCAAGGGTTTTGTATGAAAGAATGGACAGGTAGCGGGGGGGGGGGGGGGGGGGGGGCGCACGCTGTCAGGAGGAATTTGGAAATTTAACCTCACTGTACAATAATTTGTGGATAATTTGTTGTCCATAATGAAAGTAGAATGCATGATAGTATTTAAAAAAATGCAGATTGATCTTGATTTTTGTTTGTAAATCGTCTTTAGGAATACAGTAACAATGTGTGGTTAAAATGTTATTAAAGTAATACAATAAGCAAACATGGATAATTTGAGGTGTTTATTGCATTTCCATGTTTCTATTGGATTAAGTAAAACGATTGATACAATTTGTTATCTGCGATCTTACACGGATATCCTCTTCCTCCTCCTTATCATTGCTATAACAAATTTCTCGTCTTCCTCGTTATCACTGATATGTTTCTCTCCCTCTTTGCCATCCTTATTTTCACTGTCTCCTCCTTCTTGTTATTATTTCCTTCTTATCATTATTATCATTATTATCATTATCATTGTAATTTGTTATTGTCATTGTTAGTGCAGCGATGATGATATTATTCTTATCATCATCGTTATCATCAATAACATAAACATCACTATAATCACTATTATGTCTCCTCATCCAGAGACACGGAATGCTTGCTTATTATTCGCACCTTGTTACACAAATGCATGCCTGTAGCACAGTCCGCACATGTCTTGGGTAGGTACCTACTTTAATCAATGATGGTAGACGCGCACTAAGTCCCATGGTAACCTTGAAGGATAAAAGGGGACATAGATTTGATAAAATCTTTGAAAGAAATGAGCTAAAATCGTCATTAGTGTTGACGTTTTCTGTGTGCGAATAAAGGGTATTGTGTATCGTCAGTGTTGTTCCCTATTCTTCATTCAAAATGTGTTTACTTGTTATTTGTAAGTCTGATCATTATCTCTTTTAAATCTCCATTTCTTTTTATTACAAACAGAAAATTGGGTTTCTATTTGAAGCCTTATTCGATCATGAAAGAAGATTCGCGCCTCTTAGTGTTCAAATGCAAGTCTTCCATATGGTTAAGCTGATACTATTTCCTTTGTGAGATTTTGTTTGAGCGAACTGCACCGTTACATCCGGTATTAAGCATACCAAACATACAAGACAAGCTATTCAGTATATGTAATGCGCGCGGATCGTCCTGTAAGTAGAGGATGGTGTATTGTTTCGTACCGAAGCATGACTTGATAACAGTTTCGGGTCAGGCATGAATGGCGTAGTGGCGGCAGGCTGATGTGAGTACTAAAGAGCAGATTGCTGGACTGCCATTCATAGTTTATTGTCAGCACACGTTTCTGTCCTTCTGTGGTTTCCAAATAATTATGTTATTAAGAGTCGCCTTACTAATGTTTTTTTTTTTTTTGTTTTTTTTATCATTGATACTTCCATGTCCATTGCGTCTTTTTTGTTGTTTTAAAAACTGGATTGATATGTACAAGCGAAACTTCTTCATGGAATCAAACCACGTTTATGTAACTCGATAGAATTCCCTATAACGTGACATGCATTTCAAGAGATGCCATTGCTACCAAAACAGTACACGTAGTCAATTGGTTATTCCAATCAGTATTCTCTAATGCATGACATCTTTCCAAGCAAGCAAGCAGGAGAAAGGGCAGGTGGACAGAAATAAAATTATCACAAGGGAAAGGTAAGCATGTGATAAATCATAATTTATATTGGAATGATGCAGAGAAATTAATAGATTGATAGTTATTTTTATTATGTTAATGCACTGTATTTTCTAATAAATTCAAGATAGATTGTCATGATAGTTATAAAATGTTCATTATAACTATCTTTATCATAGTCCTCTTTTTTATATGATTAAATTACTCTTGTTAAAGTACAGAAAGTGTCCAGATAGAGTTATACATGTTTTGTGTTCGCATGTCGGTACATATGTGTGTATAAAAACAAGAGAAATGGAAATAACATCAGTGACAACAATTACAGCAGTAATGATATCAGTCACACTCCGCTCATACTCAGGATGATGCATTCTGTTTGTATAGCCTGTATCAATACATACGTGTATATAAAGACAGAGGAACGAACGGAATTAACATTAATAACATCAGAGCTAACAATTACAACAATAATATCAACCGCAATCCCTTTATACTTCGAATAAACCGTATTTCAATACGTCAACACGTGTGTAGATAACGACAGAAGCACAAAATAAAGACATACTAACCTCAGTGCTAACAATAACCACAGTAATGATGCCAACCCCAGTCCCCTTCCCCCGGTCCTCTCCTCTAACAACGTCCAGGCCAATTAAGGTAAGGCGAATCCGGATGCAATCAGAAAGCGACGTTCCATTTCCCAGAAGAATGCTGCCAATCAAGGTGATGGGAACTGAGGATGATAGTATAATAGTGGCGGTCATGCACTTCGACATGAACTGAATGCTGGGAAGAGTGAGGTCAACAGATGATACAGCGATGATGATGATGCAACGATGATGTCGATACAACGGTGATGATGATACAACGTTAATGATGATACAACAGTAATAATGATACAACGATAATGTGTTTTTGTTGTTTTATCACAATGGTGGTATTATTTTATATTTGCTATTTGTTGTATTATTTTGTTGTTTGTGCATTAATTGCGGATGTACGGAGTAATACTAATCATTGTACTAATACTAATCATTGGTTCAATGTACATACACTCGGATGTTTATACATACACGTGTAGTACGAGAGAAAACCCTAAATGTATATACAAATACACATAATTTCTTATATGTGCCGTCATTCATTCAGATACGAGGCAGTCTAAAGATATTTATTGATAACCGGCTAGTATCCTTTGTATATATTGACAGCCATTTTCATCATATGTTTCATGTTATTTTATTTATTTTTCATGCCATAATACATGCATTATTGAAATATGAACACTTAAATTACATTTTAAGATTAATTATAGATAATCTTGTTACAATTCCCTCTCACAGACTGCGAATTTGGCTTACCTATTTTTTATATCATTAGCTACCCTGATCTGCAGAACTGGTTTATTTCCGTTTCATCATCTTTAGTGGAATGTACTTTGGGTCGAAATGAAATATTTACTTAATTTGGAGTTTCCCTTCTCGTGGTGGTAATTTCCCCATATATTTGAATTATATTTATGGGAAGAAGTATTTTTTTTTCTAAGAACGCAGATTTTTCGCCAGAAATTCAGAAAGTCGCCACGGTTGATGGATGGGCTTGGGTTGTTAAACTCTTACGTAATGCATAGATTAGAGTTGCTGATGGCGTGGGAGTTTTGATGACATCTTTTAGGACAATTCCGGGTAAAGGTGGTATGACAGACTATGAAAGTAGATAATTTAAGGTGATATGACAGATTGGGAAGTAGGTAATTTAAGGTGATATGACAGAATAGGAAAACAGGTAATTTAAGGTAATGTGTCAGATAATGAAAGTAGGTAATTTAAGGTGATGTGATAGATTGTTAGAGCGGGTCATTTAAGGTGATGTAACATGCTATATAATTATTGTAGGTCATTTAAGGAGATGTGACATATCAGGAAAGATTCTTTCAGGTTATATGATATATTATGAAAGATAATTCTAGGTTATATGACAGATTGTGAAAGGTAATTTAAGGTAACGTGTCAGAATATTAAAGGGGATTTTTGGTTTTGTTCCCTCAAAGGTATTCGACTAGTAATGGGAGGAAAGAGACACAATGTAGAATTTTAAAAATGTTGTATTACTACTTCCAAAATAATCGGTGTACAATATAAGTAATTTGTGGAGAAAACGCTATACCGAGCCTGACGAAACAGACTGAACTGAAGACAATGCGTGGTGGTGCCCTGGGGAGTAGAGGTTCCTAAACTGAGGTACGTGTCCCCTAGGGCTACTTGAGGGGATTTTCAGGGGGTACGCGACGTGTTCCAAATAATTGATTATTCTATTGTACTTATTTAACGTTTTCTTTCTATAATTCTAATTTTATTTATAGTATTTCTATTTCTGGATCTTCCACAGCCGTATACTTTTGTATATATATAAGTTTAAGAACATAGATAGCCATATGAATAAACCCTGCAAGGGGTACGTGGTTGATCCAAAGCTTCAAGGGATACATGGTCGACCAACGTCAGGGTACCGCCGTGAGTGTAAAGAGGCACGCAGTGATAAGCACGTAAGCAGTGAGCGAGGCACGGGTGGTGTGCCAATGGCCAGTAGAGGAATCACTTGTCCGTGCGCAACAGCGTGTCTCCTTCAAATTCATGCTAGTTGCTCTTCCTCTTGGAATTTAACACTGCACACTGTTGCTGTTCTCTGTTGTCATCCTGACGGTGCTAGACATAAAGATAACGAAGGAATGAGCGAGGGTCGTTGGCCGGAAACCGAGTATCTCACGTAAATGAAGTGTTGCATTACCATCCTGTTATTGTTGGAGGAAACAATGTGCATGTGAGTCTGTTGGCCCCTGTATCCACTCTGGTGACGTGTAGTCGGGACAGAAAAGTGCTGTGTATTTAGGTTACAACGGGATATCACTGAGGATCTATCGATATCGTGAGATGAAACGGTACAATGAGAGAAAATTGGATATGGATCCATACTGGTTCATATGCTAAGAAAGCCGCACCACTAATTCCAAGATCCCTGTAGATGCCTCAGGTGGAGAGGTAAGGCCACAGTCAACAGCAAGAAGGATTACCGGCCAGACTTTCAAAGGTCTCTATGAAGCGTACCTCGTCGACGTAATCACATGGTATAAATGCTCTCTGTGAAGGGTCGGGAAGTAAACACATCAAGAATTGTCATTGGTAAGGAGATCCGTCAGTGACCGTAGCTGTTGACGCAGTAGAGTTTCATATAAAAACCCTGATCAGGCCAAGCTAGTTTTTACGATGTAGACAAGAACAGATGTTGCCCAGCAACAGTTTAGGTGAATATCAATGTACTGCGGTTGCTGAACTACAGTGTGATAAACTGCATTTGATAAAGATATAATCTTGAGCCTGCAATACAGCCATATTCCATCTTAAAGTTCCCAAGTAAAACACTAGTTAAGACTTACAAAAAATATATATTCACTAGTTATTTCATAAAAAAAATGTTTAATCCGTTAAGATGACACTTCTCGATTGGCAAGTAAAAAAAAAAAAAAAAAAAAAAAAAAAAAGATTACATGATAATCTCACATAAATTAGCGGCCCAGTAGGTAATTTATAAGCTTCAAAGCATTTCTCTAAAAGGTTGTTATTCCAAACCTGTTCAGATTCCCTCTGACGTCAGTAATATTAGTATAAATAAAAAAATGGCCAGTCAACAAGTAAATTCATGAATCACGCCATACATGGTGCCAGAAACGTGAGTTGGGTTTGTAGGTCAGCGTCGGACCAAATATTCCCCAAAACAACCTCTCTCATACAACGGTGACTTAGGACAAGTTATCCTTAATTTCAACAAATGGTTAAATAGTTTCTAACGGTGTATGCTTAGTTTTACAAGTGCCGTCTCTCATTTTCTTTTTTCTTTTTTATTGTTTTGAAGCTGGCGCATTGGGCAAGGCTAGAGATCTTGTATTGATTTGCCTTGAAGGCCATAAAAGATAGACTGTTATTTTAATTCCCAAGCAGTGCAGATGTTTACCATGTTTGACTGCTACGGACATTGCATGTAATGAACAGAAAATTTACAATGGCGTCGTCTAGTCGTATCTCGTATGTTTATTCTACAAATATTATTATCCGTATTTATTATCATTGTTATTTATTGTTATTACTACTACTACCACTATTATTATTATGATTTTTATGGTTATTATTTTTGTTATTTCTACTACTACCACTATTATTATTATAATTATTATTATTATTGTTATTATTATTATTGTTGTTTTTATTGTTGTTGTAGATGTTATTGTTATTATACCTTTCCTTTCCTTTAGTGGAGCTGCAAGATGCGTTATGGCCTGAAGCAATGGATTTGAAAATAATGATAGTAATGATGATAACTATACTGTGCTGATCTAAATATAACACTTTTTATTTAAATGCCATGAAGCAAGTCAAGTGGTAATGCTAATGATAGCTGCTATATTTTCAATGGTAAAAATCTTCCCTCCTCCTCCTCCTCTCTATCTCTTTTCTCTCCTCTCTCTCTCTCTCTCTCTCTCTCTCTCTCTCTCTCTCTCTCTCTCTCTCTCTCTCTCTCTCTCTCTCTCTCTCTCTCTCTCTCTCTCTCTCTCTCAAGCACACACACAAACACACACATACACACACACACACACACACACACACACACACACACACACACACACACACACACACACACACACACACACACACACACACACACACACTCACAATCAAGCACAAACACACCCTTCTCTTTCATTTTGTAAAAATGGAAGTGATACTAAAAGTTTAGTTACTCCTTTAGCCTTCGTGAAAGAAAACGCAAACGATTTCGTTTTCTTTGTTGTCTGAAAGTGGCTGGTTAATTTTCAGTCGGTGTCGGATCTCATATGCACATATATTATTTATAAATGCTGACATATGAATAGGAAGCTGTTTGGTTTTATAATGAGAATTTCCAGGCATAATGCAAAGAGCATAAAATTTGAGAATAAATACTGTCTATCGAAATTGCAGATTTTGAAAACTCCCATGTTTATCGCCTTGTGAAGATTCACACCCATGAGTCTCACCTGCAATAAGTATCTATTTTTTACATCACTTTCCTTTAATTGATTAGTGATAGATGAAAGCTTGTGGAATAGTTATAAGATCATCGACAAGTCAGTGAATATATGAAAACAAAATAATTGATAACAAATATATGAATTAGAATATTTAAATAAAAAAGTGATTAAAAATCAATACAATTATTTAATTCGTTACTTGATAGCATAACTCAGTTTAGAAATAAATATATACACCCAAAGTTCATAGGATGCGGAACGCACTACTTTCTCTCCCCCCCCCCTCCCTCTCTCTCTCTCTCTCTCTCTCTCTCTCTCTCTCTCTCTCTCTCTCTCTCTCTCTCTCTCTCTCTCTCTCTCTCTCTCTCTCTCTCTCTCTGCCTTCGTTAGTCTGTGTGCTTCTAATTTACCTCTATTTGTTTACGTGTATGTGTCTGTCACTGTTTGTCTGCTTATGTTACCCTTTCTTCCTATCTGTCTGTCTGTCTATCAATCTCTAACATTGTCTTTTATCACTTGCCAATGTTTGTCCACACACACACACACACACACACACACACACACACACACACACACACACACACACACACACACACACACACACACACACACACACACACACACACACACACACATATATATACACATATACATCTATATATATATATATATATATATATTTATATATATAAACATAGAATTATTTATATGTATGTATATATGAATATACATATATATCCATCCCTCTCTGACTGTCTGTCTGTCTGTATCTATCCACCTTTCTGTCATTTTATTTACATTAGTTCGTCTCTCTTCCTGTCTCTTCTTTTGTCTGTGTCTGTCTACTTCTCTTTCTCTCCGTGTAGCTTAGCTATCGACTTTTGTATATTTGCATATGGCAGTCATTTGCATTCTATATCAGTCTGTCCTCTTTGTCTGTCTATTTCTATTTGCCTATTCCTCTGTACCTGTTTATTTCTCAGTCTACCTCTGTATGTGTGTCTGTCTGTCTGGCTTTAAGTCTTAGTTATAGATCTATGTTTGTCCGATTTTCTTGGTCGCCGTCTACCTAGTTTCTTTGTCCGACTGTTTTATTTATTTTTCTACTCCCTCTGTCTCTCTCTGAATGACAGTATGTCTGCCTGCCCCCCCCCCCCCAGCCCCTCCTCCTACCCTAACCCCTCGACCTCCCTGTGCCCTCCTCCCCCCAGGCTCCACCTTCCTCCCTCTCATCCCCTCCACCCCCTCCTCCTCCCTTCAGGCTCCACCTTCCTCCCTCCTTCTCCCCCCTCCCTCCCATCCCCTCCTCCCTCCTTATCCCCTCCACCCCCTCCTCCTCCCTCCCGGTCCTCCATCCCCGTTTCCTTCTACCTTCACCCGGTCCTCCACCTCCCTCCCTCCCCTCCCTTTCCCGATCCTCCCCCTCCCTCGCACTACGTAACGTTCCCGAACGAAACGGGGACGAAAGCCAATGGGAAACGAGCGAAAAGAACGAAAAGCTCCGGTCTTCGCTTTACGCTATAACCGGAGAAAACCAGTTTCGGAAGGCTCGGGATTGGACGTTCTGATGGGAAATTTCCTTTAACCTTAGCTCACGTGATCGTGTTTTTGCCATCTATGGATTTTAGGGAAAGAGTTCAATTCTTTTTCTCGTTCTATAAACATATGTTTCAATAAACGGTGGGGATTCGATCATCCTCTTTTAATGTCTGGTTCTTGGTAATGTCTGAAGGTCCACG